>NC_084913.1:3944681-4005388 GCF_949316345.1 Pungitius pungitius
CACCCACACCGATAAATCACCTGTCTGCACAGAATAATGAGGACAAGGGGGGGTGTCAAAGTTCGCTTCCATGTATGTGGCGCTGGGCCGAGCACCACGCAATCTCTCTCCAGGCTTTAACGCACCGCAATACATTTGGTTTGTAAATGGATTTTTAGAGCCATACATCCACCCTTACACGATGACGAAGTTTAACACGTCACGTACGTACGTTCCTCTTCTCAAGCGCGTTCCGAAGCCCCCCGGAGGCTTCAAAAAATAAATAGAAAGCAGCCTTTGCTGGTTTAACACACGGCCTCACTGTCACTTTCTCTCAGCCGGCCATGATATTGGAAATGATTCAGCCTGGTAGGCCCGGGGTGTTACTCCCTCTTTTGCGGGGAGTCGCATTCAAAGGGAAGTAAATTAGCTGTCACCAAGGCTTGGTTTTGGGAGCCGTGCCTCAGAGACAATCCTTTTTTTCCACCGGGGGGTCCCTGCTCACTGCCGAGTTAATGCAAGGCAACAAGTCATTGTAGCTGCGAGAAATAAAGAAGCACATCTATATATATATACATATATATCTATATAATATATGAGTCAATTGGCTTTCTCTACCCCAAGGATGGATTAGCAGCAAAGAAATGCACATACTGGCGGAAGAAAAACCGACGGATTGCGTCCTCCGTCGGCAGACAGCTGCCCTCCTCATTATCTGCAGGCCAACACCATGCGAGTGGAGCTGGACTCATACCGGCAGCAAACGTCCAAAGGGGGACAGGACGGACTCCCGGTCTCCAAACAACGGGACGACACAGCCGCTCCTATAAAAGGTAGCCGCCTCAATAATTCACCAGTGTACTAATCAAATAAGTGATGGCGCTGCTTGAATATATCTCTGAACCTGCTTCTTATGAGGCTGAGCTATTCACGCGTCTTCAAACTTACAAGAGGTTAGTGTTTTTTTTTTCTTTTAAGTTGTGAAAGTGAAGAACATCATCCCTTTTTTTTGGCTCTTTAATTTGATTAATGTTTACCAGGTAAAACGCAGATTAGAGTGCAACATTTATAGAACAAGTCCCAGAGAGTCTGAAAAAACTCAATACAAGGCAAAAAGCACCACACTGAATAAAAAGCATGAAGCTTTAGTGCCCCCCAGTGGTGAAACTGAGTACAGCTGCAACTGATTTTTTATATATAATACAGTATTTTATTATCACAATAAAACAACAATGCTGAGAAAAGTAATAAGCCTGAACTTAATTAAGATGACCGTGGTATGCTTTGTATTTACAGCACATTCCACGCATTACAAACCCATCTGTAGCTTGACTCACAGTTTAACACAACAATCAGGTGACACGGCTGGCACAACGACAACAAATGCAAATCAATATGATGCAAAGTAACACACGCACACAAGCATAAATACTTCACGAAAGTACCAATGTGCTGTACAAAATGTCCATTTCTGTCACTCCCGACATGACTGTTGTAGTGTTAAATACAATAAATATGAACAGAAGCACCGACTACATCTCGTGCATCGACATGAACAGGGACTATGATGCAGAGCAACATTAGCTCTGCACTTATGACGCCTCCAACCTTCATCCTGCTGCTTCAATCAGTGGCCACTCGTGTGTCATAATTATGATGATGATAATAATAATAATCATGTTGCAATTGGGATAAACACATTAAAAGTCTGTTTTTTTTCTCCAGAATTTCCATTTCATGTTTAATATAAATATCTAGTCTCATGCCCTATTTTTAACTCTTAAATCCTCCTTCACCGCAACATTTTTCCGTGTTCAGCGTTAACAGAGCGAACTCTCTTTCTAGCTCTTAAAAAAAAAAAGAGATTAATGCTCATCGCAACACTTTCCATTCTTTTGCAAACGAGTCGAGTCTGATGCTCCCTTGAAGCCTCGTTAAAGATAACACATTGTTATTGTGTTTTTCGGCACTATGGACTGTCGCTGGTTCCAAAACAAATCGATGCTCCTCGAGAAGGTTCTCGACCTCCTTATTGGTGACGTAACGATCGGCTTCCCTCGTTTGACTAGCTTTAAAACACCTCCACATCCTACTTCACAAGACCTGTAGCTTTCACTGTTTATCACCAGTAACTTTACGGCTGCGCTGCCACCAGGGGGCAGCGGCGCTCTCCCCAGTTGCGTCTAGGAGGAGGAGTCCTCCTCCTCCTCCTCTTCCTCCTCCTCCGCCGGGTGGAGAGCGTGCCTCTTGAGCAGGGTCCTTAGTATCTCCACCTCCCTCTCTGCCTCCCTCAGCTTCCTACGTAGAGTCCCGTTGGCTTCCTGCAGCCTCTCGTTGTCCTGCGGGCGAAAGACACAGAAGAACGCCGTCTGTAGCACCGGGCCTCTGTCGGGGGGGGGGGGGGGGGCAGAACCGAACTCGAAAGGTCCGGGTCACTCACCGACTCCAGGCACTCGCAGGTGGGTTCGCTGTCCTCGCGCAGAAGCTCTCTGGGCTTCTTCGTCGCGACCGACGCTCGGTTTTCCCACTTGGCGCAGTGTCGCTGCTTCCTCTGGGGCACCGGGCTGGGGCACGGGGCGGGGGGGGCCGTGGCCGGGACCAGCAGAGGGGGCCGGCGGCGGTCGCCGGCGGGGGACGGGTGGGGTCCCTCCGTCTGGGTGGCGCTGTGGACCTGGCGAGGCCTCGGGCGGGAGGGGGCGGGGGACTCGGGGCTGGCGTCCCCGCCGCCGTCCGGCGGGTACGGGAAAGGACATTCTTCTGAACCTGGAGACGGGGGGGGGGGAAACCAAGATGGTCATCGTGTCACATCCCACATCTTCACCAGCTCTGCGAGGAGACCGAGCTCATGAGATGCGATCGATCGGCAGGGGGGGGGGGGGGCACAAGACAAAATGACTCGATACCAGTATCTCAGTATGAAAACACATGAGCAGAGAAAACAATATGCCCAAATAGCACGTCACAAAGACTCATTTGAAGACGGGTGCCCACGTTTAAAAAAAAAAAAAAAAAAAAAAAAAATGTGTCTCGATCGTCACAAAGTAAAATCGAAAGTTGTTCTGCTCTGTCGCAAAGGTGGGAGGCGTTGGGTGTTACTGTAAGTGAAACGGTTCCCCCCGGTGACAGCCGGAGGGAAATCACCCCCTCCCCCCCCCCGGCAACAGACTGGAGTCAAATCATCAGCAGTCAGACTGGTATTGTTGTCTCTCTTTGGGCAATAATTACAGGAAACAACGTGACGAGGTGACGAAGATGGGCCACCAGGTGCCACCTGCGTGATCTCATGGAATCGTCCTTCGTGGTTTCAGACTAGGGTCCGCGGGGGGGGGGGGGGGGGGGGGGGGACTTGTGTTAAAATGGTGAAACATCTGTCGTGACTGGGTGATGAGAATGACAAACCCACCCTCCGGGGCGCCCGCGGTCGCCGGGGCGGAGCCGGGCGTCGGGCTGTCGATGGTCACCTTGGCGTTCTTCTTGCACTCGAACGCCACCTGCTCCTTGCACAGCTTGTGGCAGTTCATCCCGCAGTCTGAGCGCGAGAGAGAGAGAGAGGGAGGAGAGGGAGAGAGAGAGAGAGAGAGAGAGAGAGAGAGGGAGAGAGAGAGAATAGCTCTCACATTTATTGAGGGACGTGGGGGGTGGGAGGGGAGGGGGGGGGGGGGGGGGAACTGTGGTTGTGGCTGCAGATTTTCTTTTCTTTTTCTGTTTTTTTTTTTCGCTCTCATGTGCTGCAAGGCTTTGTGCAACACAGAAAACCCACACTTCACGTCACCTGCTCGCCTCCCGGGCAGCGTGCGCACCTCACTCGCAACGCCGACCTTCTCTGGGCTCAGCGACGTTATGTAACCAGTTACCTTTGCATTTGTAGCCTTGCTTGATGACGCCCCACAACTGTGAGGGAACAATAAGAAGACTTAACATCACTGTGACACAAGCAAGGCTAAAAAACACAATCCCATAGCGGAAAGATGGCCGAAGAGTTTTTCGGGGACTTACGAAGCCGGAGCAGTTGTCGCAGAAAGTCGGTTTCATGTAAGTCGTCTCCTGGAAGTTGTGGACGAAGCCGAGGCCCAGTTTGGAGCAGATGACGCTCGCCCGCATGAAGTAAGCCGTGATCTCCGCTCTGCTGATCAGGCCCTCCCTGGACAACCAACACGACACGCAGTTTAACTTCAACAAAAGGGGGGGGGGGGCGCCGCCTCAACCTCACACCTCGATTGTCTGACGCCGTTCTCTCTCCGCCACGCGCTAAGCTACTTGTTATTGTGTCATTTGTAAAAACATAACAATCAACTAGGAGGGTTTGTGTGTTTAGGACCAATTGAGGGATCATGGGATCGTCTGTGTACCTTGGAGATGACAAATAAAAATAAAAAATAAAATAAAAAAAGAGACAGATTATTTAGCGGTGGGTCTTGTGGTAAGTTCTGCAGCTCTTTAGGGTTTCCTGTTGCTGCACTCGTCACTACGAGCGCCCGCCTTTTTCTTCCCCTCCTATGGAGTCCTGAATGAGCTTGGCGTGTTCGTGCGTGTGTGCGCGTGTGCGTGCGTGTGCGAACTCACTTCTCTTTGTCCATGACACAGAAGGAGAACGGGAAGCTAGCGGCGATTTTCTCAAACTCCTCCTGAGAGATGAAGCCGTTCTCGTCGTGGTCGTAGTTCTTAAACACCGACTGCGAAGGACACAGAGAGAGGGGGAGGTGGAGGGGGTGGAGGGGGGGGGGCAAACACGGTTGTTGCTGGAAATGGCCCCGCATCCAGTGGCGAGGGTAAAACTATTGCGTGAGTGTGTTTAAATGGCCGCAGGGGAAGCACTCACATCCACCATCCTCTGCACATGTTTGCTGATGGTTCGGGGGTCCGGTTTGGGGGCCGCTCCTCGGGCCCAGTCCACCACCACTGAGGGTCTGGAGGGGGTGGCTGGCTGATGGGAGATAAATCAGTCGTTGAAATGAAACTGGCCTGCAGTACGCAGAATAACATGAAGTGAAGTATGAATCCGAGCCACACATTAAATCAACGGATGTCCTTTAGAAGCAGAAGCGCAAAATACCCTTTAAATAAAAAAATCATCCTAATTCTTTGAAGGACCTTCATGTATTTGGCCATTTAGTAATCTATTTGCTTTTGTGTGGAATGAAAATATTGTTAGGATCCATAAGTATGTAGCTGTAGCCAACAGCCGCGCTTAGCTTAGCATAGCATAAAGAATGAACATTGGCATGTTGAAGTTGTAAACTTAGAATTTTGCACAGAATACAAATATTACATCATCAATGTTGTGTGTTAATGTATTTGTTGGTCATTAGAGGAGCTTTGAATAGAGCCAGACAGTTTAAAGTGTGTATCCTATGTATCCTAAGCTAAGCTAAGCAGCAGGTGCTGCTTAGCTTAGCTTAGGATACATAGGATACAAAAGTTAAAGCAATATCAATCAAACTGCAATGTGCTCCCCAAAACTGTTCCTTTGTGCATTCATCCCAATTTGGTTTTAAATGAATTTGTGGCTATCTGCTTCTCAAGCTAACCGGTGACACATGGGAGGCCTGCTTCTGTCACTCACAAGGGCTTTACAGTTCTTGGGTTCTCTGGTGTAAGACAGTTCGTAGATCTCGTCCTCGGTGTAGTAAAGGTCCAAGGACAGCTGCGGGAGGGGGGGGGGGGGGGGGGGGGGGGGCGAGAGAACACACAACACCAAAATCAAAATCAGGGGGGGGCTCTCGGCAGCTCTGGCTCTTTGTCCTCGAAGCGTGTTTTTATCAGATCTCCTCGCGGACGTTCTGCGGTTCAAGCGCACACAGATGGAGCGACAGTACAGCAATCTGAACTCTCTCTCTCTCTTGCATTCACACTCTGTTCGTCACCCACACACACTCATAGACTCTCATCACCCCCCCCCCCCCCCCCACACACACACACACACGCTGCAAGGCACTCATTTGCATCTGTGCTCGGTGAATCACGCCAGTAACAATTGGAATGCGAGTTGCAGGGCGCCGCTACCGTCAGCAGGTGGACCAGGTCCTTGTTGGCGTCCAGCCGCGGAGGCACCAGCTGGAGCTGGATCAGCTCATTGATGTGGCTGTACAGCGCCTGGAGCTTCTGGACGTTCACCTTGCCGTCCTCCACGTAGTCCGACATGGCCTCGTTGACCGAAATCAGATCTTTGAGGTGAACGCCCAGGATGGGGATTTTGAAGCCCGTGCACCTGCCGTAGGCCTGTCTATAGTTGTCATAGTTCCGGCAGGACGACAGCAGGTCCGTCATCTCGTTCAGTACCTGGGGAGTGGATAGATTTGCTTTTTTTTGTGAGGACGCCTCGGCTCTAAACGGGGAATTTGGACGCCGTGGCGGTTCGGGGGACGTGATTTACCTTGGTGACCTCGCTGGGGACGTGCGAGGTGGTGTCCTTCAGTCTGGAGATGGAGCTGTGACAAAGCCCTCCCACCACCGCCATTAGTGTGTTGTAATTGTGCATGAGATGGAGATTCTGGCGGACGCACACAGAAAGAAGCACAGGCAGGTAGCCCCTGGTTATGTAAATCACAACCCCGTAGTTACATAAGCCACTTAAATTGTTGGGTTTTTCTCTGATATCTCACTCTTTTTTTTTTTTTTTTTTTGAAAGTGCCTTTTACATCTCTTTTTTTCCCCCTTACAGCTTCTCTAAATTGGTGCTGTCACCGGAGAGCGTTATGGTGTGAAATTCGTTCCCACACCCATGGTTTTGAGGTCGTCAGCAGCAGAGCGACGCATTAGTGTAACGGTGCAAAAGGTTGTCCCGAGTGTGCGAGCCTGCCCCCCCCTCCCCCCCCCCCCCCGCCGCCGCCGGCGCACTGTTTCTCAGCAGTCCTCAGGCTGCTTCGCATGGGAGTGGTTTTAGAGGCACGCTTTGCACTCAGCGGAGTCATTTCGGTCTTTTCACATCCTCCTCTGTGTCTAAGTGTGTTCCACTTCACAACCCCATTTGCATGCATTCAGTTAATCATTTTTCTATTGGAACAAAAATCTTAGGACACGCTTAAAAGCCTTCGGTGGAGCTGTTGATCATCATTACCAGCTCTCGGTGAATAAGCATTACGCAAGTGCCAATTATACAACGGCATCTTTATTGCCGTTCATAGTGCAACAACAACAACAATAAACAATAGGAAGTAGAATCAAGCAATCAGGAATTGTGTGAGATAGAAGTACGTTTTCCTGCTAAAACCAGGAAGCGAACGAGAGGGGGCGTCGCGAGGGCTCGATTCAACCACTACCTTTGCGACGTGGATGAACTTGGTGAAGACCTCAGCTCTCAGCTGAGCCGTGGGCCTGCTCAGCACCATCAGCTGGACCCACTGGGAGATTCCGTTGCACAGGGCGATGGAGCGCTCCATCACGGGGATGTCCTTCATGCAGCAGCTCCTAATGTAATTCTGATAGTCTACAAACTGACAGAGAGGAGAGAGGAGCATGAAGTGGTGCACGCCGGGGGGGGGGGGGCAGGGGTACTGGGGGGGGGAGGGGGGGGCATTTCCTGTGGTGGGGGAAATGCCTTCTGGTTTTCAGTGCGTAGAGATAACGGTCGGATGAAGAAATGTTGTGTTTCAGCGCGCATTCTCACCGAGATCCGGCAGAAGGACTTGAATTCCAGGAAGGTGAGATGCTCGGCCAGCTCGATGGGCTCAAGGTGGTCGAAAAGCAGAGAGACCTTCCTTTTCTTGCTGCTGTTGGCTTTAATCTTCTGGCTGGCCTTCCACGACCAGTCGCGTTCGCTTCTAGAGCAAACCATCGCCAACACAGCAACAACGCTCACAATCAGCAGAGGTTAACCAGTGACACAACCTCAGGAGTTGAAAAAGGTCCACCAATTTCTTATTATTTTAAAGTCTAGTCAAACTCTTCCAATGTTACATTTTAGGAAGCCACATATGATATGGTATTATACATTATTAAACGATTGTTAATTGAATTATTTCATATTAAAGACGTCGTCCCCTGGCTCTGGGATATACGTGATCGACATGTACATGATCCTAAAGATCAACTAAGAAAAACAATGGAAAAATGAGTAGAAGCTGCAAGTGCACACACATGGAACAGCCAAATGTGATGTGCCCCGTCAAACCGCGTGGAAGTCTGACCAAGCCGCCGAGTGTCTCTCGGCGGGCCAGCTGGTCAGAGACTAACACTTACATCCACTTGGTCTCGAGGAGGGAGCAAAGATGCTCCTGTCCCTGCTCCCGGATCAGCTCGCGAAACTGGTCCAGGCTGTCTGACAAGCTGTGGTGCAACCGGAACATCATCCAAAATTCCTGGATCCAGTGCCTGCAGATCAAAGACGAGGCCGTGAGACGCAGGACAAGCAGGCGGGGTGGGGGGTGGGGGGTGGGGGGGGGGGCGGCACAGCGCGACACTGACCTGATGAGGTAGCATATCCTCTGGCACTCAGTTGGCTGCTCATTGTCCAGCGCTTGTTGGAATGTAAGGACCTTGGTTAAGGAAGACTTGTCGTGAAGTCCATTTGGAGCCGACAATCAGAGAAATGGATCCTCGACTGCAGAGTTTATTTTGCACAAACAACTCATTAATAAAAACGACATCAAAGTGGCATTTGGTGGAGTGGGAGGAGGCGACTGCATGAGGGAAAAACTCCTGATGAGCATCACCCAATGAGTCACTGTGGCCCACAGAAGTCAGTGAATAACAAAAAGCACAAAGAGAACACGCGACCGATGCCGTCGCACACTGCGGCGCAGCCGCTGGTCGAGGCGCGCTGTTTTAGTGGCCTTGACTGCGACGACGTTATCCGGGCCTACGGGATTATCATCTGGCACGGTGACCTCCGGCTTCCATTCTGCACCCGTAGACCGCAAAAGCAGCCTCTTTTAAAAAAAAAAAAAAACATACTGTATTTATTCAAAGCAACTCCGTGCGTACAGACTGACACTGTAGCTCTCGACTGTCAGAGAATCTGCTTCGAGTGATTCACATTAAAAAAAAGAAGAAAAAAAAAAAAAAGGCTAATTGCGTCACGGGAGCAGAAGATGGGCCCACGCCATCCCCGGGCCAGACTGCGACGAAGGCTGTCGGCGGCCCCTTGGGTGTCTTCCCTCAGCCCTTACCCACACGCAAAATGCTTTTCATGCATCCTTTTGGGTCTTTGGCTCAGGCCGAGAGGGTTAAAAATAGCAGAGGGGGGCAATTGCTGTGACGTGGGCTCGTGTGAACTGGGGCGGGGGGGTGGGGGGCGGGCTCTTTAAGCAGCAGAGGTTATGCATAGTTGAAGAGGACCTTCGGCGTGAAGGAGGCAGAGGTAATTAACACCCGAAACCCCCGAGGCCGGTGGGCTCCTGCGAGTGGCACAGTGATGTCACGGCCACTTCCTGAACGAGAGTGTCGCTCGCAGGCCTCTGCTCAAGCCACAACACCACCACCAGAAACAAATGAATGACAATCAGACATTTTTTTTTTTTTTAAAGAAAGACAGGGGACCCGGAAAAGGCGACGGCCGTGGACTCATTTCGCTGTCGTTGAATGCACGGGACGAAGCGCCCTGAGCTGCAGGCCGCCGCATGGCCGAGTGCGAGCAAGTGATTGCCGGTTGCCGTTGACAACCAACGCAAAAGCAGCACTCAGCGGAGAGCCGGGGGGGGGGGGGGGGGGAAACCGACCCGACGGAGTTCCATTCGGCGCCGGCGGTTGGCCGAGGCGCTTGTGTTTGGGACGCTACGGGCTTCGCGTGTGTCGGTGCGCGTGAAGGATATCGAGCGGTGAGCTTGCCCAGCAGCTCGCAGGAGGAGATGTGGATGCGGTGCATGGTCAGGGTGACGTTCAACAGGTGGCCGCTCCCGCACACGGCGCCGTCCGAGTCTGCAAGACAAAATGTACACGACTTTGATGGAGTCAACGTTCTCCTTGTGTGCTGCAGAGCAAAAGGAAAAACAACAATGTCATCCCCTTGAAATAAAAGGTTGAATCAGAGGTGATACGCGAGGTTTTCCCTCGCTTAGGTAGCATCTCAACTCGTCTTTGCAGCTTTCACAGAGTTTTAATCAGCAGTCAACTGAATTGTTCTTTAATTTGGTACCATTCAACTGAGGATTTAATGCGGGAACATCTCACCCAGCGTGCTGTGGCTCAATGGTGTGTGGTTTAGGCTTTGGACAACGTTTGAGGTCCAGGGCAGATAATAAGAAAAATGCAATAACAAGAAAAATCGAATACTACTAAGAGAAAAACTTGGGAGACGCCATCTCACGAAGCAAAACGCAGCATTTGGTCACAGCATCCAGATTTGCCTCTTCCTCTGATTGTGTGAACCTCTGCGGCTTGCGAGTCTCACTACCTTCTCTGCTTCCCCTTTCCTTGTGTATATCTCACTTCCTCCCATTGTGGCCAGACCACCTTTTCTTATCTCGGTGGTCCGATGCTCGGCTACAGCTGACACCTTGAGGCCGGGTTAGACGTGGTAAAGAAACCACGTTAGCAATTGAGCCTAAATGCGAAAGAAAAAGAAAAAAAGGCACTTTGTCCTGCCCACTTAAGTGTAGCAACACACCACTTATCGTAAAAAAAATTGGCAACGGACTTTGAGCTGCACCTTGACAATACGATCTATTCATCACGGTGCATTTTAGGCTTCCACGAAACTGTAGAGGAGGGAAAAAAAAAAACATTGTTTTTGAAACCGTGTAAGTTCTCCCTCCGTTTCCCTCCAGGATCTCGACACCACCAAGGACACCGGGGGGGGGGGGGGCGTCTGTGGACCCGCTTTTTAAAACCGCATCACCTTGGAAATACCTCGGACGCCATGGCAACGTGTTTTTCTAATCTTTGTTATCTGTAAGCGACTCACCACTCCAGCTGCCCGCTGACTAATTCCGGCCCTCGTATCCGCGCACAGGGGTGTGTTTGTGTGTTTGTGACACGCAGCCGCTTAAGGGCCACTGAATTACAAGCCGACAACAACACAGCGGCACGAGGAGAAGACTCGTTGCTGGGTTTTTTTTTTTTAATTAACGCTGTAAAACATACGGCCACGCCTTTTCGTCTTCTCCCCACATTTGTGACGAACCCAGGTACTTAAAGGTGGTCGTCTCGGGTCTCCGGTGACCTCGCTGGTTACAGGCGTCAGGTGTGAATCAGCCAAAAGCCAGTGCTTTGTGGCACGTGCACAACAGGAAGCCATGACTCTCCTTCAAGTAAACAGTTGCTCCATCGGGTTTTTTTTCACAACTTTTCCAACCGCTAACCCTCCCTGTGCAGGGTTAATTGCAGGAGGAAATCCCTTCTCTGCTGTCTGTTCCTGGCTGGGAAAATAAAATTGAGGAAAAAAAAAAAAAAGAGCGAGGCGCTCGCTGCAGGGTGATAAACACGCGGCGCCCGGCTCCCTCCTAAGGTTATCTCACACGTCCATCAGTCTCTCTCTCTCTCTCTCTCTCTCTCTCTCTCGTTTTGACAGAGCCTTTCAGGCGGGATGGTTTCCTTTGTTTTTTACCAAATCACATTTGGTTATTTCTCTGTATTCTCAAACAAACAGCTCCCAAATGATCAGGACTGGCCCGTTGCTTTGAAAAAGCCGGAGTGGGCCTTTTTTTTGTAGTTGTTCCAGATCAAACGTGCATATGTATAGAAGAGAGTGCGAAAAGGAGTCAGCAAAGAAAAAATCTAAAAGGATAAGGATAAACAACTGAAACAGTAAAGAAATGGACATGATGGTTGGAATAGAGTAATCTCTACCTGCGTTACGTTGATATCACTCTTATCCCTGTATATTCAACTTTTCAAATCAATCAAATTCTTTCTAAAACACAATGGCCAATGTTATGAAAACAAATACACATTTCTTTTTCAGAAATAGTTGAATAATAATAAAATGCTTAAAAACCTCGTGCTTTGGCCCTCCAGGTGGTACGAATGTGAACCTTGACAATTGTTAAAACACAAACTACTACATCTAATGAATCGTTCAATGCCGTTCAATTTAAAATCACTTCAAGTGAACACATTTGGTTAATTGATAAGAGGAGTTGATGGGAGAGTTCATGGTTAGAGGTGTTGGGCTTTCTATACAACAGACAGAAAGAACACTTTATTCATTATATCTAACATGAATACAATTTGAGTGTAAAATGAAATGCGATGTTCACATGAATTCGGTTAACATTGCAGTGTGGTTCGAGGGAGAGAGAGAGATGTGAGTGATGATCTCCACAGCTATTGATCCCCACCTCACACTGCTCCGCGTTTCAAAGGCCGGTCGGCCTCTGAGGACGCTGCGAGGGGAGCTGACCTTTGGGGTCGGCCAGGCTTGAAGCTGCCATCAGGTAATCCTTCAAATAGCTCTTACGTGAACTCTCCCATTTCAAAAGGTGGCAGGAGTAAAGGCGTGAGGGGGGGGAGCGGGGGGGGGGGGGGTTTGCCTGTGATGTAGGCCAGGAGCTGCGAGACAACGTTCTGGTTTTATTTTAAGGAAAACCGCGAGAGGCGAGAGGCCGTCTTGGAACTCACATCTTCTGATCGTTCCGGAGAACCGCCGCACAATACAGGGCTCCAGAACTCTTTCTCTTCTGATTCATTCAGCCACCCCTCCCTTTTTTTTTGCAAGTCTGAAAACGAGCAGCAGGCTGTCATTACTGGCCCGCTCTCACCCTCTCCGGCAGACAAACGCAGTTATGGGGATGTCATTTCATGTGCGGCCCATTGTAAACGCCTCTCTCCGTTGCTCTCGCTCCGTTTGTGTAACCAGGCAACGCCGATTTTGAAAAGCTCGTCTGTGCGGAGACACAATCACCATAACTCTGGGAAGCACTCCTGACAACTTCACGAAAGCCAATGATCACTGGCTGATTAATCCGGCTGCGGCCCACTCGCTGCTCGTTTTCACTTAGATAAAATGGTACGTCTCGCAAACAGTTTTCAATATTCGAAATGGACACATTCATTAGTAAATTAGGATACACGTGGTCAGCTACTGATGTTTTTAAATCGCACGAGGCGAGGGGGAAAAAAAATAGTAAATCGGACTGGCAAGCATCCATGGCACAGATTTCAGCTTCAAAACATTAAACCCCAAATTAAAAACAAAAAAAACGAGTTCAACTGTGTTGACAAAATTTCCCTTTCAAAAGACGACTGCATTTTTTTAAAGGCCTGCCTGAACTTGTTGGAGGTTTGCAGCCAAATGCCAGGAAGGAAGGTGGGGGGGGAAACGTCTGGGGAACAACAGCATGCGATCACTCCTCGTCCTCGTGGACACGGCGTCACCTCCTCGTCTTCTCAATCGCAGACAAAAGCACGGCACGAAAGTCCAAACTCGAGTCTCACGCGGGCCGCGAATCACACACATACATACATACACACATACATACATACAGGGCACTGATAACTCACCAAAGCACTGCAGACAGGCCCGGATGAGGTCCTCCCAGCTCCCCCCTTTGGTGAGGGGACCCAGGGACGTCATGGCCTTCGCCGTGGCGCTCGGGGCCGGGACGGGCCTGTGGAACCTGTGGGGTCGGCCCGGAGGAGAAACTCTAGACCTGGAGCTGCATCCTGGAGACGCTCTCCTGGAGGAACATCAACACAAGAAGAGTGAGGGGGGGGGGAGGAGGAGGAGGAGGAGGAGGAGGAGGAGGGTGGGGGGGGGAGGATCTGCTGCAATGAATGTCTCCTCGCGCGTTTCGAACCATAACCGCATGAGACCACGGAAGGTGAACACACGAAGCCATCCGCGCAATTGTCGAAACGCGAAATCGGAGCCATTGTTTGAATTTAGGAACCTCGGTGGAATTCAGCTATTCATTGTTCTCATTTCCTTCCTTTCAACTTGGGGAAATACCGGTTGATTGCGGACGTCCAGTTCAACCTGTAGAATGGCCAGTCAACAAGGAGGAATTTGAAAACGCATGAACGGGAGACATGTGCATTTGGAGAGCAGCAGGTCGGATATGAGCTGTGCGTAAAGTCACTGTTGAAAACAACATACGTTCCACGGAGAACTCCGATAACTGATGAAGTCAAGTTACTTACTTATCCCCCCACCCCCCTCACACACACACACACACACACACACACACACACAAATAAAATAACACTTACGCATCGTCCTTGCCCTTCTCGTCGTGTGTTGTACTTTCGTTTGTCTTTTTCTCTCCTGATTGACAGCCCATGGCGAGGTACTGGGCGACGAGCGGCTGAACTAGGCTGTCCATCTGTGTCCTCCTCGATGGGAGCATGGCATCGCTCAGCTCAGCTCGGCTCGGCTCGGCTCGGCTCGGCGCGCCTCCGCGCGCTCTCGGCAGCGTTGTGCCGACTCGTCGATGCACGCGACACGATGAAGTCACCCAGCCCGCCTGTGAGTGGGCGGCCGTGGTGTCCCGGAGCTGTCACTCACGCAGTGGGCTCCGGCGTGCGCGGTTCTTCTTTATTTTAACAACTTTAATTTAGATTTCGTTTTAAATGCAGCTTAAATAAAAAAAAATAAAAAATAAAGAAACAGGCTTCCTGTCTCCACGCTTATGGATTTAATTTCTCCGGGTTTATGCCGTCCAAGTTACACTCACATCCATTAAAAAAAACACCCCATATCTAGTCCACGTCTCTGTGGGGACATGAGTGCGTTCGGGGGAGTGTCCGGGGTGTGATCCCTGTGGGAGTTTACAAAAAGCTTTTTATTTGTTCAGTGTGCCGAACAGGAACAGGGTGGACCTTCCTCTGGAGATAACAGGGGCTTCTTTTGGGTGGTCGGTGGTGCCGGGACGGGGTTTCCTGCTTCAAGGAGAGTCTCACGACGCGTCTCTGGGTGTGGAAGAGAACTTTATAATAAGTGATTCATTTATACCGACGAATGGCAACGGTGAGTCTGTTGACGTTTTATGGCTGAAGTGAAGGGTCATTAAACGTATCACACACATATCACACATTAAAAATAGCTTTGGAGCCTTTTCTCTTGAATTTAAGAGAGACGCTGCATATAGGACAACATCATTATCAGTCTGTGATCAAACCTAAGACAGCTCTGCCTCCTGCACCCCCCCCCCCCCCCCCCCCCCCCCCCCCGGAGAGAGTCGTGCCTCCCTGCGCCATGAGAACCTGTGTATCAGCAGCTGGCTACTACTGATAAGATAGCTTGTCTGCACTCTGTGTGGGAGCCATTGAGGCCTTAAGCCTGCCCTCGAAACTACATCTCATGACATAAATACAATAAACATGCCCAAACAATCGACACATTTTGTATGATTTGTCATGAGCGATGATTTGTCATGACTATTTGACTTTCATCGCACTGATTCTGACATCGTATGATGGACTCGGGTGGACAATATTCCTTGTACTCTAATAACCACACGTTTAAAACATTAAAACATTAATATTAACAACAATTAATAATTAATAAAATGCATTTAGTGTTCACCAGGACACAGCTATGATTTTGAAGCTATGTAATCAACAAAGAAATGATAATCGTGTAAAAACGCAGTAATTTTGAAACTGTAATCAATAGAATAATACCAATGTACAGCTATGATTCAACCGAAACCGAAATGCATGCATGTACAGTAATACTTGATAGCGCCACAACTGGTATTGACTGAGAGACATTCGAAATTCGAGTTACATTGAACTCACCAGGAGACCACTCCCAGGGGGCGTGGACACCAACTTTCACACCTTTACTGACCTGTACAAATACCTGTAGGCAGAGATTCATTGATAGAAGCTAAAGACAGGCGCTGTGGCCTGTCGATGGCAGAGACCAGCTCAGCTGAAATGTTCTTCTTTAGCACAGCACCCGTTCATTTTATTAAATACTTTTGATTTTAACTTTTCAATAAGATGTCTTCTGTCCGTCCGGACTTTCTTCATTTTTAGAACATAACATGGTCTTAACCTCCTAACATTTGCTTTCATTTCAAAATAATCTGCATGCAGCAACTTCAAATTATCTTTATTTACATTTTCCAATGGAAGGTAAAATATAATTTGTTTCTTTTTCTGCACACTGCGACATTTACAGCTGTTTGTTGCACCGGTCTGAGGTGGTTATTTATGTCTTTAATGTGTGAGTTAAAGAGAGATCTTTTTAGAATATATTCAACGTTTTGGGTGACACTGTGCTTCTCTAAGGATGTGACATAATGGTCCAACACAGACAACTGGAAAATTGTCCTTTGCACATTCTTTTGTCATGTGGATTGAGGGTGAGGTTTTGTTAGTGTTTTAGTAGCTCTTTGGCTGTGACCACCACCTGGTGGATGCTATCACACCTCTTGAGTGACTGACCCCCCCGAGTTAGTAATATAGATAGATCATTGAGAAGTTAATGTTTGAATATTTAATTTACTGTCAGCTTATGGGGATTACAGACTTCACACAGAACATCATTTTGGAAAACTGGAATCATATCCGAGCAGAAACTCTCAGATAAACAAAATGGCCTCAAATAATCATTCTTGCTTTTGTCCATTAGTAGGAAAAGTAAATACCTATGTTTGGATCCTCAAGAATATGTACCCAAATATATACACAGCCTCCCGCGTGGTGTTGAAGCACCTTCTTTATTACACATTAAACACCCGTAATGCTTTTTTGTGCTAATAAGAAGTAGCATTACCTACACGATGTAACGCTATGTCGTTGGTTCAGGAGGAAGTTAACGAGACGGCCTTGAACGCAACATTGACCTTCCACGGTAAATTAACGGTCGGATTCCGCGATGAACCAATAAAGAAGAAGAACGCAAACGTCAAAAATGCGCGTGGCTTACGTCACGCTAGCCCCCTGAGCTAACTAACGCCAACTGACAAGTTGTTAGCCTAGCCGCTAGCTAGCCGCTGGGACGATTGGGGAAACATCGACAGGCGGCTGTGCCCGTTGAGGTCGAGACTAACACGCCCTCATGGACCCGGACTACGCCAAGTTGCTGCATTTCTTCAAGGGGAAGCGCGTCAAACTGACCCTGAAGTCTTCCTCGTACGTCGGCGTCGTCCAACGGATCAATCTCAACAAAACGCTGGTTTTGGCGGACGGTACGAAAAGTGCCCGTCGCGTATTTAGCATTAGCATCGTTGCTATTGGCACTCCATTGTGAAATTCCGCATAATAATTGTTTTCAGCCTGAATGCGACAGGGTTAAAAGGCTTTATGAGGTAACGTCGGCAGTTAACGTAACTTAACTTGTTTTGTTTTTTTGTTCCAGTTGTTAGTAATGGCTCGCAGATTACTGGGTCCAAACTGTTCTTTGGTCATGAGATCCTCAATGGTAAGTTCACTCAAGTGATAACATTAATGTATATGACATAATGATTAACAACAACAAAACGTGTTGACGTCTTACTTGTCCTTTTTTTTGTTGTTGCATGATTTAATTTGAATTAAGTGGAGTTTCCCAATGAAGCAAACACTGATAGTGGGTAAATAATCAACAAACAATGTTGTCATTTATTTTTTTGACGTCACAATCAGACCTGGATATTTACCTGTGACGTGTTTGTGTCGTACAGAAATATTGAAGAGCATTTGAATGTGGAAACGTTTCAGCCACACATGAAGACGATCTCATTCGGTGGGTAAACTCATTTAAAATGCCACCATACCTTCATTTTAAAATTCATGTCCTCCAAACAGAAACTTTTTTCTTTCTCTTTTTAGATGGCGATGAAGAACACGTAAACTTCATCGTCATCGATGAGTTTCACGAGAAGTTTGGGTCTGCTGTAAGTCGAGTTTTACTTTTTGTTTTCTGTCTAACCACTTAAGTTACTGAATGCTTTTCAGGATACAAATCCATGTGGCCGTTATGTCAAATCTCGTCATCAGGTGATGCACATCAAGGGGCAGCACGTGATCGGTGTGGGCGCTGATGGAGTCGAGATGTTTAACAGACTGTGCTGGCTGCAGGTAAGAAGTTCTGCATTTTTGCCCCCTTTTGGGTTTTTCCCCTTCTGTTCCACGCTCCTGTTTATTCCTTCATCGCAAGAATGACAGAAGTAGAAATGAATTTAAACTGATCTGCATTCATCTAGATTGCCACTAAAAAGAAGGTTTACTTGTTTGATATCCTGGTACTTGGAGATCGGGCCTTTAAGAACGGTCTTTCTATGATCCTGGAAAATACGCGCATACTAAAGGTTAGTATCGTAAAAAATATACCAGCAATCCTGCTCACTGTTATGATTGTTACCGAAATATCTATGGTGATTGTACATGTTGTTTAGGTCATCCATGACTGCAGAGCCATTGCTGGATGTCTGAGTGCTCAGTTTGGAGTAAAGCTTTCCAACGTCTTTGATACGCAGGTAAATGTGCCTGAATTTCCGGTGGGTAATGTTCTCTCATGCATGTTTATAGCTAAGCTTATTCTGCCCTTCCCTTTTTACGTGTTCAGGTTGCAGATGTCATGGGCTTCTCCTCTGAGACAGGAGGTCTTCTGCCCAACAGGGTCAGTACTCTGCAGGAGGTGGTTAGTCTCCATCTGAAGGTGCCCTCCTCTCAACTCTCATCCCTTCAGATCAAGTCCCAGCTCAACAAGGCACAGTACAGTCTCATCAAGATGGTTTTATTTGCCGCACAGTTGCATGTGTGTGTGCAGGAATCGTGTGTGTGTGTGTGTCTTTACAGGAAGAAAGGGAGTTGTTGTACAAGCGGCCCTGTCCTATACCCCTGCTTAAGGTGATGGCTCTGTCGGTGATCCACCTCCTCCCTCTCAGACTGGTGCTGCTGGATACTCTTATGATTGACTACGTGGCCCTGGTGGATTCATACCTCAAGAGCAGCTTCTATGAACCTGATGAATTGCCGCGGCATGTCGGCATGGTGGGTGATTCACAAATGACCACATTTCCAAGGTGTTTAGTTTGCAAAATGTAACATTGGTGGATAGATCAATTAATCAGGGCATTAAATATTATTTTCATTTTGGAAGTTTACTCTCGCTAGCCATTGTGTACACTCTTTGTATCTAACAGACTTTCCAAGTAGCTGTTTAACTGGCTCACTGTTACACGGGTCCGCTTCTGGTTTTTTCAACCCAATGGGTTGTTGAACCAATGTGTTTCTTTTGTGAACGGCATTCACAATTCACAGCGCAGGCTTTTTGCATTTCCGTACAGGTAAGGCTGGGCAATAATTGATCTTGTGGGGGGGGGGAAAAACCTGAAAGCAACAACGGTAACCCTATATTAGCATTTCAAGATCAAGGTACTTGTTTAAAATAATACACGAGGCCTGTGTATTTTAATTGTGTTAGAAAGTGATCTCTTCATAGCCAGAATTGAACGGAGCAATGGCGGCAACCAATAGTTATTATTATTATTCAAACAGGGCCATGGAGAACTGGTCCATCCTTTGAACGCTGTACCTGTTTCCATCCTCAGGAGAGCGTGTTCGAGCTGCTGAGAGAGCTCCGACAGCTGGGGCAAATGCGACAGGAGCGGGCCGCCGACCACTACGCTGTCACAGAGCACGGTCTGCTGGACCGCTTCAGCCCCCGCTCTCCGTCTCCATCCCAGAGTCCACCCGCTGAGGGCAACGTGGACCCTCCGTCGAGCCCTCCGAGAGCCGGCGACGGGTTTTCCGTGGACGTGGACCGGCCTGCAGTCCCACTCGATTCATCAGAGCTCAGGAAACGCTCTGCCGCAAGCGCTCCCGCGTCTCCCGCTGCAGGCAGAGGGAGCACAGAGGTACTGATGGACACAACGGGTGGAGGAAGTGCCTCTGGGGGGACGCCTGCGTCATGGGGCTTCGGAAGAGGGTTCCTTCTCCCGGTGTCACAAGATGAGAAACCCACCCAGAGAATGGGGGCCGTAACAAATCCTGGTAGGATGGGGCAGCTCCTTTTGGCCACAACAAGTGATGCAGGAGCCTGGCCGCAGCGCGACTGACCTGCCAAAGGAGCAGAGTCCCTCTCATCTTCACATCTACAGTCTCTAAGGCCTTTGAGATATTTAAGGATGTGTAATAAGCGCACGGTATTACAGATGGTATATTGTTTATTACTAAAAGTGTCCAGCAGATGGCAGTACACGTTGTGTTTTGTGCTGAGCTTTGTTTAAAACCCAGCAGTGGTGTCTGATATTTTTTTTTTCTTTCTAAATTTTCCTCCTGCCACACTATAACTAATAAAAATCTTAAAGCAAAAAAGAGTTTGGGCCTTGTTTGCCAGTTCCCTTAAATGTTTCTGTGTTAATGACTAAACATGTTCCTTTTACTTGAGTTGTATTTGTGTGATTTGCCCCTAAACCCTTGTTTAATTTTATTATGATTGACCGCCTGTTTAAATGTAACATCTAGATACTCTGGCTCCACATTTTCAGTAGAACGTAGCGTGCTAAGCGTGATGTGTTCCCAGCACAGCTTGGCAACTGTTTAAAAAAACAAACAGCGGCTGACATTGATGGATCTGCTCTTAATCGAGCAAAGACATTGCTAGCTGAGGTTTCTTTTGATTACAAATGACCAAAGAAAACCATTAGACCTGACCCCGCGCCGCGTGTGACACCGACCCTCGTTGCTGCTCTTCACAGGTGGCCAACACCTGTCCTATAACAGCAGATCTTATCCCTTCAATTCGCACACTCTGCACAACCTCATTTTGCCAGAACCCCCAAATCGGGCATGGACACAACAGCAGGGTGTTGCTGTAGCACCAATGAAGGGCAGGGGGGGGGGGGGGGGGGGGCATGTTAATCACTTCTTATTGCTATGGTTTTCTCCATCCAGAGGCTTGGGCCCTTTCCAGAGTTCCCTAATTGAAAGCGTGAAATGGATGAAGTAGGATTTTAATTAACTGGGAGGCAGCCTCTCATAAAGCCCCGCGTCTCTCTTAGCAACCGGCTCCTCCTCAGCCCCAGTTCCACCGGAGCCGGACGGATCTGCCCAGGCGCCGCCTTTTTGAAAAGCTGTTGTTGCCTCGACCTGCAAACGCGGCGGGTTCAGCGCGGAACAAAAGGGTCCAACGCACCATCCGAGAGCGGGTTCTTATCCTTCAGCTGCTGCACTCAGGCCTGAGTCTTTCGTCGTGCATGGTCACCGAATTTGAGGTCGTTTTATATATCTGCGTCACTCGACTGCCATTGTGTGTGTGTGTGTGAGGGGGAGGGGGGGGGTCCTCTGTGGAGGGACCAGCTCTTGTCATTGAGAACCAGATTGGAGCTCTTATTTTAGAGGACCTTGCATTTCCTCTCCGTCACAATAATGCCTTATGTGCAGCACTTCCTGTTTCTCAGGCCTGGGAGGAAGGAACAGGGCGCTTGTCACACAGTAGTCACCGCTTCCTCCCCCTCCTCCCTCCCACAACACCCCCTCTCCCCTCCCCCTCCCCCTCCCTGCTCACAAACTTCAGACAGTGTTGTGTCCTTCGGAGGGGAAAGATGACTGCACCTTCAGCATCACAGCAGGATGCTGCCGAGCTATTTTTAGCCCCGGGTCGGAAAGGTAGCGCACAGACATAAACACAAACTTTAGGATGTCCAGCTGTGTTGATTTAGCATCCGAAAATGGTGGATCAACCGTGTGAGGCCGATTATTGTTTTGACTGAACTGTGGGAACCTGCAGCGCAGGCTGTTTGCTGAAGGTGAAATGGAAATGAACCCCCCCCCCCCCCCCTCACTTTGAAATATTCTGTAGGTATCAAGTATTCTCAAACGTATGGACATTTTGCATCATTTCCGGCGTTATTTCTGTACCGTCGTACAACAATGGTACACCTTGGCCTACCAGACACGTGCGCCTTACTCATTTTTATTGTTTTTTTATTGTTTGTTTTTTTACAACCTTGTGACAGCACCCAAAACAAAGGCGTTGTGTCGCCTTATTTACTCTCCATCACACTGCTGCCACGCCGCAGGGGCTCCGGTTACCGACAACCTCCGAGCAAAGGGGCACCCAGAGCGAGCCTAAGGCACCATCACTGTCAAATTCTAAGAAAATATAAGGTTTTAAGTTTTGTTCATTTTATTTCACAGCATCTGGTTAAATGGGTTTTCAAATGCTTAAATGACGCTGCTCCACTACCGCTCTGCAAAATAATAACAAGACAGCAAAGTACTAGATCTGCTCGATCAGCTTCAAAAGGCAATTGTGAAATCCATTTCCGTAGAACAACGTCTGCCCAGGCGGCCGTTTCAGTGAAAGGGGCAAAATTATGGAATTCCCTGCCGTTTGGCATTTAAGTCCCTTAAATGTATCCCGACATTAGCCACCTCTAAAACCCCCCCCCCCCCACCAAACTGTGGTTAATTCAGGGAAGTTGTTCTCATATTTAGTCTATACACTATCCTCTCTGTGTATAATTATAGACCTCATCTATCTTCTCCCATTGTTTCCCATTTTTATCAAAAAGCCCTACTAGGGACAAACACTATAATACTCACGTCAGATGACTGTTAAAGTTTTATCTGTGTTATTTGTATCTGTCCCTATCTAAATAAACTTAATAATAATAGTGATTTATAAATGTTGGGGTTGTCATGTGCCACGCGGACGTTCCCTCTGCCAATCACCAGCCTCGGTTCACAGCAGAGTTGCTGTAGGCGGGCGGACTGGGGCCACAAGCGACCTCTTTCATTTTGGCTCGTCGGTAAAAAAAAAAAAGAACTTCCAGCATCTGCGTGTGGCTCAGGAGACGCGGGGGGGCCGGGGGGGGGGGGGGATGGGGGGGGGGCTGATCGGTGGTGTTCTCCATTGACCGTCCAACAAATTAGATGTGTGTCAACAAAATAATCTTGATTTCATTATTCATACAACCACATGTAATCCCTTTGTGTCCCTGAGCCGGGGGGGGGGGGGGGTTATAATCAGATATCAGGTTCCACTACGACACCGAACTAAAACCGTGCAGCCAATCTTCCATCTGTTAGGAAAAACCTATTGAGTCCTGCACCTCCCCCACCTCCAACAAACAGCACCCCCCCCCCCCCCCCTCCCTCTCTCACATTACAAAATGACCTTTTTTTAACTCCCCCCCCCCCCCCCAGTTCATATTCAATAGGGAGAATTAATATTTAACGTGAGAAAGGCCGATCTATCCAGATGGCTGCTCAAGTACGGCAACAATGAGGAGGACGAGGAGCAGCATCAATATTTCAGCCGGCCGTCCTTTCGGCGCGTGTGTCCCTGCAGCCGGGACGACCCCGAGGACATGCACGCATTCAGGACCCTCGCAACGAGCAGCCTCGCTGTGACCTTTTCGGGTGGGGACGGGCGCGGCTCCGGGAGGGGAGGGGAGGGGAGGGGAGGGGTGACGGGGTAAGGGCGCAGGGGAGAATGCGTTGGAGATGCGAGGAGAGCAGGCCTTAAGAGCGCATCCCTTCAGCTGGTCTCGCACTACGCTGTCGTTGCTTCAGACGAGCTTAGCGGCTTGATTTGACGGATGGAATCGACACCCTCAAACCTCAAATCTTTCCCCCCCCCCCAGCACCCTCAAACACAGGCACAGGTACAGCATGCTAATTAGCACGCTAATTAGCACGCCGAGGCAGAGAGCTGAGGGAATCAGGCTGAACGTCAGCATCTCAGTTTGTCTGAGAGAGACAAAAAAAAAATAGAGGTTGAATCGTATTGTTTCTGTTGAGGTGTAAATTGTTGTTGAAAAGGTGTTCAGTGCTGCAAATATCTAAACTTTGAACTCCAAATATATCTCTGATTATTTTACCGCATCAAACAAAAACTGATTATTATTATTAACAGATCCTTTTGCATCGCTGGCTTTGAGAGATGTTCAGGCTTTGCTTGATTTAAAAAGATCACTGCAGGTAAACAAGGAAAACTCTGGTTATTAGAACATTGGCAACGGCCTCGGCTACAAATGTCTTTGATTAAAAAAGATGGGAGGGGGGGGGGGTGTAGCTTTTGGCGAGTTCGTCATAATTAAAGC
Source organism: Pungitius pungitius (assembly GCF_949316345.1). Lineage (NCBI taxonomy): Eukaryota > Metazoa > Chordata > Actinopteri > Perciformes > Gasterosteidae > Pungitius > Pungitius pungitius. The sequence goes on from NC_084913.1 coordinate 3,968,522, forward strand.
CAGCATTGTGTAAGGTGTGTGTGTGTGTGTGTACACAGATGAGGAGGAGGAGGAGGGGGGGGGGGGGGCTCCCTGTGGATGGCTGAATTAGTGCCCGCTGGTTCGGCCTGGCAGCTGCTCTCTGGGCCTGGCGCGCTGACAGCCTGGCACGGCGGCGGCGACGCGTTGTCAGGGCCGACCAGCAGGCGGACGGGGGGGGGGGGGCGGCAACGTCGGGGCGCACCAAACGCAGACGCTTTCACCACGGAGGGCTTTGTCCTCCCACCCAGACTCGCGTTACTTTTGTCGTGGCAATATCATTGGATTAGTACGAGATTAAGCTGGGTAATTAAAAAGGGCAAATGGCATTCAAGTCACGGAGGGGGGGGGGGGAATGTGAATGTCATCCTGGACCTGTGAGATTTAGCCTTTCGACGAAAGATCGGATCTCCCAGGTGTCACAGTGTCGCGCCTTGTCCTTCAATGTGCTCAGCAAACTCCTCCAAACCGGCATCTATTCATCCCGCCATTTCCTCGCCATTGCGGTGACGTAATGAAAGTGTCGTTGGTGCGCGTTATTGCGTCATAAACCCCACCTCGTGACCTTTTGGGGTTTGGGGGGGGGGGGGGGGGGTCGACTCTAGGGCCCCGGCCTCCGGCCTCGGGTCACCGTGTGCTTGTTTGGCCCCTACGCGCCACCCCGACCAAACCGGGCCAAAGTGGAAAGTCCTACGGACCTTGAACCTGTACCAGAGAGAGAGAGAGAGACGGGGCCGATCAGATCAAAACGAAGCCGCCGCTCGTTACCTGCTTATCGCCGCGTCCACTTCTCCACCTCCCACAGCCTCGGGCCCTTCCGAGGGATTTGTTTTGGGGGTGGGTGGGTGGGGGGGAGAGTTTAGGCGGGCGGCTGGCCCGGTAATCTGCTGGACCTGGACGACCGCAAACAGGGTCCGTGAATGCGTTCCAGCGAGTGTTTTCAGGCACAAGCACAAAACGAGCAGATGGCCTTTCACTCTCCTGCTTGAATAGGTGGAGCGAGGCAGTGGGCACGCCGAGGGGAGATTTGTGGGTAAACTGTTTTACCTCCCCTCTCTTTGTGTCGTATCGGGCGGGGGGGTGGGGGAAGGCAAAATGGTCGCTAACTGCTGGCGGACAATGGCCCCCGGCTCTAATGAGAGCAAAGTGTTTCGGTGCTAATTATCGGAGGAAGGCCAGTCCCGTTTTTTTTTTTTTTCCCCCTCATGGCCGACATCAAGCACACACCGTGTTCATCGTCCAAAAAAAAAAAAGGGGGCGTTTTATTCTGAAGACCCGTCGGGGTCACTACAGCAGCGCAGTGTTCCGCATGCTAATCCATCACAGGAGAGGGGGCCCTGAGGGCCAGTAAGGCCGACACAATTTCCAGTGGCACGAGCCATGTTTGTCTGGTCGATGTCTCACTGATTTTACGGAGGAAATGCTGTGTGGGCGTTCCTCTCATTCCAGCCACTCCGTCTTTTTTTTATTTAATTGATGGCCGCTCTTTCCAATGAGCAGACACGACATCTTTCTGCTGTAATTGCTCTGGAGCGACCTCTAAAACAAGCTGGCTTTTTTTCCCTGATTGACTATTGGTTGATTACAGAGTGTTTTTTGTTGTTTTTTTTGTGTGTTTTGTTTTCCCTTAAACAAGCGGTACACAATCTCCTCATCAACAACGAGCTTGCAGTGATTGCTGAACCGATGCCCAGAGTCGAACTGGACGGTGGCGGCGATGTGGAGGCAAAACACGTTAAACAGCCCAATTAAAGAAAATCAGGGGACATAAACGAGCTTGTTGGATGATTAGTACAAGTGGAGGGTCGTGGGAGACATTCTACACGGCATGATGTTTCTCACTGAATTCAATGGCTCTTTGAAGGTCGTCATTGAAGTTGGAGGTCGCGCATTTCAAATAAGGCTGAAAAAAAAAAAAAAGAATTCATAGAAGTAGTTTGAGTGGATTTTTTTCTCCACTTTTTAGACTCCGGAGGCCACTTTTTTCCTCATTCTCTTGTATGCAACTTAATAGATAAGAGCCACATGCTATTTCATCTTTTGAGATTCGTGGCTGCAGAGTGTGGGTGTGACGGGGGGGCCCGCAGAGCCCTAAAAGGAGACATTTTTGTGTTGGGCTCTCGGTTTCCCATCATGCCTCTGGGTTTGCTCCCGGTGGCACCGGGGGCCAGAGCACTTTCCCATTGTCATTATGAGGGCTCCAGAGGAAGAAAAAAAAAGAGAAACAAAATGGTTTCCAGGTTTTTACTTCATTCTGAGGAGAGGGAGGGGTGAGAAGAATTCTGGGAGGGGGTGTGGGGGGGGGGGTGGCCACAGGTACGCTGGGCTGCGGGAAACCACCAGTGGGTCGTATTGACAGAAGCTTTTTCCCCGCCTCATCCTGCAAACACACACACACACACACACACACACACACACACACACATCTGGGACGAACTGGAGATTTTTCAGACCATCGTGACTACATGAATCTTTCACGCATCACCCTCGGGTTGTCAACCCAGAGGCCGCCATTAGAACAATGAGCATTGTGATGTCTGACAGTGACAAACCCCCCGCGATTCTGTGAGTTACACCGGGGGATGACACCCTTAACCGGGGGGGGGGGGGGGTATAAAGGGAAATGACACAATGTCTAAATTTCACTGTGCGACTGGGAATATTACAGCAGTTTTCAGTAAGTTAGGAGTCAGCAGGGTTTTCATAGCGCCATGATGTCATTTACAGGCGCCGAAGGCACCGAAGGTTTACCACCCGGTTAAGCTTCCGCTCGGCACGCTCGGCGGGCAGGACTCCCCAGCATTGTCCCCCCCCCCACCCTGCCGTATTGTCCGAGGAGGAGCCGCGGTGTCTACGGAGGGTCCCATTCTCCTTTGTGCCCTGATAGGTTTACCAGCAGAGAGTCCCCCCTCTCTCTCTCCCAGAGGACAAACAGGAACCCGGCTGAATGTGGCCCCCGATGCTTATCTGTCCTTCTCCCGGCTGCTGTCTGTCCTTTGGATTTTAGATGCCGTTATTAGGACAGTCCTCGCATTTGGACTGTTGCCGCATGCCTTATACAGCAATTAAAAAAAAAGAAAAAGAAAGTACTGTTTGGGGGGGGAATCAGATCTCATTTAATCTGTGAACAACTGATGCACCAAAATTTCCCACGGGCCAATCTGAAAATCTTTTTTTATTATTGCTATTATTCTTCTTGCATTCTGTTGTCTGTCCTTCCAGATCCAAGGCGAACAAAACGTCCACCTCACACGCTCAGGATGTCCAAAGCGGTGCTGTTGCATTTTTGCATCTGTTTGCTCCTCCAACAGACGAGAGGAAAAGAATAAAAGAGACCAAACACACATTTTGGGGCTTTCAAGTGTCCTCCGTTTTCCTTTCTGTCCATAAGGAAATAAAGAAATGCACAGCTAAACATGTACACACTGATTCGAAATGAGACATGCACTATTTGTTCCTGTGCAAAACTGGAAGCGCTGATACAATGTGACAAAATCCAAGCAAACATGCGCGTTTTTGCATAAACAATCAAAGCTAGAGAACAATCCACTCTCTTATAAGGGAGGCACTTCCTTCTGAGTTCCTCTACACTTGCAGGAATACTGTTGTTTTATATCGGGGGGGGGGGGGGGGGGGGGGGGGGGGAGTTGTTTTTCTACGGAATCACGAATCATTTTTCACGCTTCTGATGACTGCCGGGGTCCCTTCTCCCCCCCCCCCCTCGCCTTGCAACATTTTGTTATCCAACTCATTTTTTCCAATCACAAAGGCGTGCAGGGTTCTGTCTGCATCAGGGGCTGTGTGCTTAAGTCGGCCGGTTCCCAGCATAGGACCTCACGTGTGACCTGCCGCATTCTGTCCAGGGGCGGGGGGGTGTGCATGGCTGCAAGGCGTATAGTAAGGGGTGTGCGGGCTGGGAGGCGGGGGGGGGGGGGGGGTTGTTCCCATGTCACAACTAGGGGCATGCTGATGTTGCAGGGGCCAACTTTTGCCGCAAGTTTTTGTTTCGCGCTTCTTCTCTGACAGGCCCAACTCTCCGGAGACCTTTGACCCCCCCCCCCCCCCCGCTGGTCCCGATCTGCTCACTGTCAATCTCAATATCCCCGGCGGTCATTCCCATCCATGGGAACATGGGGCTGTGACAGTTGGACATCCCCGAGGGGATGGAATTGGGTAGACCCTGACATAAAATCCCAGCGATGCCATGGAGGCAAACTTCTGGAGTTTAAAAAAATTCTCTGCTGCAGTTACGCCGAGGGAGAAATTTAACTCCCTCCCGCCCCGGGTTCCTCCCTGGATGGACGGGCCCGCGCCTCCCTGCAGGGAGTACAAGGATCTGTCAACTCTTCCTAGAACAGGCCGCTGCAGCTGGAGCTCGATGAGCTAGGTGCGAGCGTGACGGCTGATTAAGGGCCAGGATGTGCGTGAGACATCCTCTGAACTTCAGGAATTCCCTCATTAAAGCAGAGCGTGTTGACGCTCCGTGAGGAATCCGCCTGCGGAATAAACAGGGGAGGTTCCTCCGGGCAGTTTCAAACAAACACACTTTTCATTTAGTCAAATGTTCCAAATTCCCTTTGTCGTCGGCCAAGAACATGGTGAGATCGTTTTTCAATGCGTTCAGTTATTAAACAACCTCTTACTGTACATGCGCTCGTCACATGAATATAGAAATACCAAAGCACTGGCATGGCATCAAGTGTAATAAGTGAAATTGGGAATTCTGCGAGTTGGCCAGTAGTTCTCTGGGTAATATTTTTTTTTAATAGGCCCGAATTGCAGCAATTACAGAGACCATTAACGTATCTGTTCAGTGTACGGTTCATTGCCGGGGCCACATCAGGGCCCTGGTTCTGTTGTTGTCTTTTATCCTTTCCTGCCCCCCCCCCCCCCCCCCCCCCGCCCCCCCCCCATTCTCGAGGCCCGACAAATCGTTTCCAGCTAATTTACGGTGGCCAAACTGCAGGAGAACAATACCCCCGCGGACGCGACGCGCCGCGAACTCTAACCACATGTCCCCGAGAAGATCGAGGCTGAGACAACAAGATAGTGAGGGAAGCAGAGCAGGGAGAAGGAGGGCGGCTTGACTACGGAGAGGAAGACGTCCATCAGGAGGGTCTCGCTCCCTACGAGACGCTCTACCACGGAAACCGTTGCACCTGAAATGTGAGAAAGATGCAGTCCAGATACGACCGATGGAGCCACAAGACGCCGACGCCGCCCTCTCGCTTCAAAGAGCGAGCCGAAAGCCTTTCCAGGACGAATCGATGTCCACCAACGTGGTGGCACAGCAACCCCCCCCCCCAACCCAAAACAAAGCTCGGCTCTGCCTCCTGCGGAGAATAAACATTTAATAAAACACCTTAGATGCACATCTGCAGAGGTTGATTACATGCAATTACTTTTGCATCTCATGTGCGCTACAATTACAGGCAGCAACTGTGCCTGCCCCCCACCCCTCCCCCCCTGCAGTCATTCGCACTAATGCCAGGCAGCAATTTAATTGTAATTATACCAACAGGGGGGAAAAGGAAACATTCAGCAGCAACACAATTCAACAACAACTCAGATGTCGCCAGTTGGGTCAGGGTTGATCAATACAGGTGACGCGGAGGACAGCAGCATCAAGGTAGGCTAATTGATTAGCTTCGTTGTTTTCTTAGAGGCAGGAGGGGGGGGGGGGGAGACAGTCTTCAAGGCCGCCATGTTTGTGTTGTGAGGGCAGAAATGAGAGGTCAGGACTTTTCAGCTTAATAAACCAACCCCCCCCCCTTCAAGCGTGCTCGTTCCGATGGGAAAGGAGGAACAGCGAAGTGGCGAGCCCTCTTAAGGAGGAGTGGCCCGTGGTAGCCAATGTCGCGGGGGGCGGGGGGGGGGGAGACAACGCAAACAAGAAAGCAACCTGATGTGAGCGGGGCGGGCGGGGGGGTCACATGGATTCCCGGGCCTCCGCGCAGGCAGGTGCTTCCCGAGCCCTCTCAGTCAGCCGAGTATGGTTCGTGGCACACCGCGGCGGTGGAGGTTTTAAGACGCCGGCCGGCCGCCTTCGCACTGGAGTCAGAGCGATGGCGACGGCCAATCGGTGCAGAGAAGAGCCCCGTGATGTCACTGGGACGCGCGGGGTCAACGTGTTTTGCAGAGGGTCTGAGCCTCTCGCCTTCAGCTTGAGGCCGTCAGGTGATCAACGGCAGATCGCAGAGGGCACCCGTATGCCCCCCACCCCCCCAAATGCAATCTCACCGCTCCTACTGCTCTCTCGCTCTCCTTCTTTTCTTCTCAGCTCTGCTGGTTGGTCTGGGATTGTTTTGTGCTGTCCAATGAGGAAGGAAGTCGGTGTGAGAAAGTGCCTGTTTTTTTGGGACCAACAGGAATTGGCCTCATCACAAGCGGTTCCTTTTTTTGCTGCTGGAACAATGCACTGGCGTCACACCCCTCGACTGAACCTCGGCATTTCACATGGAAAAATGTTCCCAGAATTCCGCTCCCAGGCTCAGGGTAAGGCCGAGGATGGGGAGGGGGGCGGAGAGGGCGGAGGGTAAACGGGTGTTTGACAAAAAAAAAAAGTGATCAGTGGACACTTGTCACCACCACAGCCAGGGAGAGAAAAGTTCCACCCAAAGACAGCAGGGAACCTTTCATAATACACCACACACTCTCGGATCACATTCTAGATCTATATTTTCAACTAAGGCGTGCAAAATAAAATAAGGATCACATGATGACAGGACACATAAGCAGATCTGATCATGATCACGCGCCGTTAAGGCAGCTGATAGGATATAAGGACCTACCACATGTGAAAAGTTACAGAATGAGTGATTGTTAGCCTCTTAGCTAGGTTAGCCTGTTAGCCTGTTAGCCAGTGCTATTGCTATTCTATTGCTGCTATCGCAGCTTGGTTGATAGTTACAGGGGAAGCCCTGGTGAGATATTTTCTAATTTGCTTTATTGCAAAAAAAACAGCTTTGGCTTGATGATATTAAGGGGTTTCCACATCGTGAAGACCCACAAAACTAGATGCATGTAATGTAGTTAGAATCACAGTATTTCACTGCAGTTTTGGTTGAACAGAGTGCGGCTACAAGAACAAACAACTGCTCAAATCGGCTGGGTCTGCACTATCAGTGTCATTCATCACCACGGCTGACAAATCATCACGTAGTGTGTGAGAACACAAACTCTGAACTGAAAGATTAATATGCATGGAACAATCTCAATCCCACGAGAAGTGCTCCAACGAAAACATGAAACGTCCTGATGTGCGCATCTAGGAGCGTCGTAGCGGGCATCGTTGATTTCGGCACTTCGTGAGGGATCGCTCCTTTCGCACACAGGCGCGAAGCGGTTTAAAATGTGAGCCTTTCAGTCTTTTAGTGTGAACCCGGAGAGCACGGAGTCCTTTGAGAGCCAAGGGGTTAAAAACCGGGGGTAACTTGGAACTTTCGGGGTCAAGTTGGAGAAACACTCAGTTCAGTGTGAACGCGAAGCCCTTCCCACTTCGCTCTCACGGGTGAAGATCCAACCTTAAACGAGCCGCCGCCAGACCATCGGGCCGCGGCGTGGCTCCTTCGCCACCGGGCCACACGCACGCCTTCCATCTGTGCATCACACGGGCCGTTACCCGGGTAACAATCGCTCCGCACAAAAGGACCTGCATCTGCTGTTCATCCCGCCGAGTGGAGACGGGGGTAGTGTGCGTACACAGTGAGCAGTTACGGGGGGCAACTGCAGTTCAGGCTAGCTAAGCATAATACAAACAAAAAGGTCAAATTTCGGGTTTGGGTGGGGAAAAGGCACGAGGTGGGTTCGTGAGGTTTTCGCTCACCTTCGTACACGCACATCACTCTCAAACGCGGCGGCAGAGTCGCGCGCGGCGCTCCGCTTCCCGAGAGGCGAGGAGACCGCTGGTGTGCGGACCAAGTGGAAAGAGGGACAAGTGGGATTTTCAAACCGTCAGAGGAAATAACAACAGACCCTTTCCGAAAATACCTCTAGATCCGTCCGTATAAATAAACAATAATATAGTGTCCTGTGCTATAGAGGTCATGTGACCCCGGTCAGGATGTGGAGGAAGAAAAAGCAAGATAAGAGATTATTAAGTCTCTGGATAATTGAACCAGGGTCAAAGGCTCTTATCACACCAAAACCCAGCATCTAACAGCATGAGATGCTAAGATTAATAGACGATTGTCGTGATTAGGCTGTTTACTGATTATGTTGAATTTCCCCTGTGGTGACACCGAGGCTTCACAGCCAAGCTGATCTTCCGGGTGGATTATCTCCAAAGGTGCCGGTTTCACACCAGCACTTGCTTTCATCTCCTCCGTTTATCTCCTTCCTGTTTCTGCGGCGGGGTTCTCTCTGGTGGGGCGAAGCAAAGATGCCTTTGGATCTGGCAGGAGAGGGTTTTCTCAAGGCTGCAGCAGCTTCTCTCCAGACACGCACGATTAGCCCGGTGATCACTCAGAAGCTCGTTGGGACACAGTGTAACACAAACAGCAGCGACAAGAGGGCGATGACAGGAGAAGAAAAAAACGTGGCATCATTTGGATGGAGAAGTGGGCATGCCTACATGGTCCTTAATGACCACGTGTCGGGGGGGGGCGGAGCCGCTCCGATCAATATCAGGTTTTGAAGGGGGAAGGTTGTGCGATGTGCTGCTGTGTCTTGGCACTCCGGCACACCTACAGCTGTTACACCTACAGCTGGCCTTAGATCACCCGTGGGATTTATGACCGCAAGCGAGTCTTTCAAAAGCTTTTGTTTTGCTGTGAAAAAATACTCCCCAACGACTACACGATCACGCCAGCAGACGTCTCTTCGGTCCCTTTGCTCAAGGCACTGTGACGGTTGGAAACAATGGTTTCAGTGGCGAAATTGTGTTGTTGGTTCCATTGTGGGGGGTAGGGCAGAACCGACATGCCTCTTGTTTTGTCAATAGCGCAGCAAGAGGGCGGCTGGAAAGCTCCTCTACAGACCAGGACTCTCGGAAGGCAACCACGACGTCACCCGATGTCACCTGAAAGTTCAACCTGTGCGATCAGAAATCCCTCAGAGGCCCGAGACGGATCCATTTAGTGACACCAACGTCACTTTACTGGCGATATGTTGTTGTAAATACATTCTGTTGTCTTCTCATTTACAGCGACATTAAAATTATGACACACTTATTTCAACAATTTCGGCTGAAACGAACAAGCCCCCTCCCCCCCCCCCCACCCAAAAGCTGAAGCAAAAGCTAAGCTTTTGTATCCCATAGGCAGCATTAAATGAATACAGGGCAGGAGGGAAGGAAACCACCTTATTCACTCTACTCTAATTTTCTCCGGCAGGTGGTTTCTCATCTGAGGGCGACGCGCTCAGATGCCTCAGATCCGTTGGCGCCGCACCTCAAAAGGGGCGCGGGGATCGAATGTGGAGGGGGGGGGTTCTAGACCCGAAAGGGGGCCATCTGTTGGCCCCGTGGCAAATTCACCATTTCACTGGCCTGAGGCGGTCCGAGTTTAGGCCACGTGGCACAACGGACGAAAGGACGGACGGGGTCTGTCCGGTCACATTGCGTTACTCAATGTTTTCACCTGTGAAAGGAGGTCAGGTGACTTTTCACTTGTGTCATTCATTGGTTTCGCTGCTTTAGTCACACTCTGTCCAGCATTAAAGGCCTTTTGATCCCCATATTAATAAGAGACGTACTATACTAATTATCATGTTTTAAGTAAGTATCAACAGTATGTTTTTCATACTTTCATTTTCAAAAAAGCTCAGGCACAGATTGAAAATCCTTGATTGGGTTAGATCTGTATTATTTTGATTTGTGAGGTTTCAAACATCCCGTTCATGTTCATAACTTCCAAACACTGTTGAGAAGTAAGGATTAAATCCACAGGCGTTCTCACACCTCTTCGTTTTCCCATCAAAATGTTATTTTTAGGGTTTGGATGCCAGCTGAAAAGCTATTTAACACTCAGAAGTCAGCTTTATAAAACAGTGTCATGAAGAAGAATGATGTCCTGTATACAAAGCTGTGAGTGGGCTGATTGCTGTTTCCATGGCTGTGTTTATTCCAGAGCAGCAGAGCAGAAAGAGTCTGTTATGTTATTGTTTGCATTAACTATAAGAAAATAACTAATAAACAAATACAGCTAAACCCCGGATTATAAATATAAGTAAGGCCCGATGTGTACATCATCATGTTTTCCTTCATTCGGGCCCCAAGAAGATCCAATCTGAGCATCACTGCTGGTTCGAAACAATTCAAAAGCTGGGAAACCTGAACCATGGTCCGATCAAACATCAAAAGGTACAGATGTTTTCGAGGTGTACGACGTGTGGGCAGGAGCAGCCTCTCGCCTCATCGATGGGACCCTCGAGTGCAATGCAGTCATATGAACTGGTAAGCCCCCCTCGCACATAACAGAAGAGGAGTGGATTAAACAACCTGCGCCGCATCGGCCGTCCACAGGATCTGCGTGATTCAGTCAATGGTGGGAACGGCGAAAGGCTCCAATACAGCAGAGCTCTGAGATGTCCGGGCCTCTTACTCACACTGCTCGACACTCAATAGTCCATTGTCTCTGCCCTGGAGTACAACTTCAAACCTATAAGTCAAAGGTAGGGGCGGTGGTGGTGGGGGGGGGGGCGGGGGGTTGGTTAGGGATGAAGTCATCTCGGCGGGAGAGCTGTTCAGCCCGCAGTCACCTTCACGGCCAGGGAACGGCTCCTGAATCCTGTTCCCTCCCTGTAAATCCTCCCCGGACAAGTTGTCCTGTTGCAGGGGTGATAAAGGTAACAATGCCTGTGCCCAGCAGGAGTTTCGTGTGATAAAAATGTATATGGCATTGGGAATTTATTTGCTTAGCGGGCTCTATATACTGTTTTGAGTTCATTTTTTCAGCTTCCCTCTTGGAACAATTATACATGAAAGGAGAGGAAGGTTTCTTTCCTTTGGCTCTATGGTGGATGTTAGTTCAACAAACAGAGGTACCCTAAATGTCGGATACAATCTCAGCTTAAATATATACAAATGTGCTTTCAATTGAGGGCATTATTGGTTTGGATGCTAAACAAAGTACCCGAACAGCTGGGTGCTTGCACTTGTTATTGTTTTTTTTGTAGTTGGCCAAATAAACAAGTTAAAATATATATGGGTTTTGCCATTGTCCTTCTGCAACACAATGTGTGTTGTGTTGTGTGTCAACAAAAGCTTTCAAAAACATTCAAACTCTCGATCATTTATATGTTTTAAACAATAAAGTCTGTGTGTGTGGCATGTGAGTAAAGATTTCCCAAAGAAACATACATTTTTTAAATCGATTCAGTACCGGACGATCCATCCATTCGATCGTTTACGCGCCAGAACTCAAAAACGCTTGTTTGTTCCCCAGTTGATTCATGACACGAGTCCATTATCATACAGCTGTTCAATGATCTCCTGCTCCGTCTTCTCTGTCTTAAACAAACACTTAAAACGAGAAAGGAAGAAGGATAAGATCACGCGCTTGAAAGGCACGTGGAGTTTCCCGGAGCGTATTTACGCACGCAATCGGGGTGATCCCTGAAAAACCATTATTTATTTTCCCAAAGTTCACTGCGCCGTTGAATCCGTGTCTAGTCAAGCGTTAATTTAAATTCATCACTTGCTCTAATCTTTCACAATTTCAATGTTGTTTCGCAATACACTGTTTATGTTTGGCTAAAGTCACAACGAGCGCCGGTGACGCCAAAAAGAAGGTGCCCGGGAGAGGGGGCGGTGTTCATTGACTGACGGCGTGCGTAATGGTACCACACTGCGGTATAAAAACTGGGAGGGACGTCTGACACCCCTCACTGAGAGTCAGTGTGCGCTGATGCTCCGCCACATGCCCGCATCACTGTCCGCAACACAAGTCTCACATCCGCACAGCAAACTCAAACCACATCTGACCGGAACGATGGATGGACAACATAAAGACCGCAGACAGAGTCACTTGTGGATATTGACGTTACTGATATTTGTCTAACCTTTTGCACTGGATAACTGTTTTTTTTTTTTCTTCTTCTTCTTTCGTCCAACTTCTTCCTCTGGATACGGCTTGTGGAGCTGGATCTTGTCACGCAGGCTTCGGAACGAGGATTATATTTATTCCGATTACACTATTTGTCTTCGCTGTCTTCTTTTTGGCCTCACCATTTGGAATAGGAGCGTTTTGTTGGAGGACAAACATATTTTTTAAGGATACGCACATCAAACTCTAAAGAATGGCCGTTTGGTTCCCACTTGTCCTCGCAATAGTTGTATCATTCACTCAGGTAGCCTGTTTGTTCTAATAATCATTATTTCAGAAACGAAGCTCGCTGTGTTCTGCTGTGCTCACTCCTTTGTGTCGTTTTAGGTTCTGGGATCAGGCGTGTTCGAATTAGATCTCCATCACTTTCAGAATACTAAAGGTTTGCTGGCAAATGGACTTAGTTGCGGCGTGACCGGCTGCAGGACTTATTTCAGGGTTTGTTTGAAGAACTTCCAGACGGTGGTGTCTCCTGGAGACTGTTTATTTGGCAAAGTCACCACACCTGTTCTCGGCAGCGACTCCTTCAGCATCAGGCGGGACGCCGTGCTGCGTCTGCCGCTCAACTTCACCTGGCCGGTAAGATCACGTGTCCCGCCGCGGAACCAGCTGCGTTTGCGCATCCTAAATTCAGATTGATTTTAGTCATCAATTGAATTTTTTTATTTTTTAAATGTGGTAAATTAAAATGAAATAACACTATCTTGTAATTTTTTGAACCAGAAACACAAAGTATAATTTTGTAAATAAGTATTTGTGTAAATCCGTCTTTTTTTCGTGACGTTCTTCTCCTCGTTTGTCCCACGCAGGGTGCTTTCTCGCTGCTGATTGAAGCCCGATATTCTCCTGCAGCGGCCCCACCTGCAGGTGAGGTCACGCGCACGGCCCGTCCTCCGCCAGAGGGAGGCGTGCCACTAGTCCACACTCCATCCATAGCCTCTCACAGAACGTTCTGGCAAACGCATCTGGCGTTTTCAACGTAATGTCTGCGCGTTTGTTAGGGTGCCTCGTGAGTCACGCGACAATTAAATCTCACAAATGCACTTTCCCTTGTTGTATTTTTGGCATGCATGGGGAAAGTGTGCGGGCCCGAGTGAGAATAGGATGCCTTGCCACCTTTATTTGATACGTCCTTCACAACGAGGGCCGAGGACAGCCCGATGTGCAGATTGCGTGTCGTTAAATGAGCCATGAAGGTGCATCTGTTCAACTGCCTTTCGCTTTAAATGAACCGTTGCGTTTTCTGATGTCCTTCTTCCCCGCAGATTCCACCAACCCCGACTTCTTGATTAGTTCTTTTGACATCAGAAGGAAGTTGGGGATAGGGCACGAGTGGTCCCAGGAAGTGCAGGCCGGGTTGCGGACGGAGCTGAGGTACTCATACCGCTTCGTCTGCAGCGAACATTACTACGGGGACACGTGTTCCAAAATATGCGCCCCGAGAGACGACCATTTCGGCCACTACACGTGCAGGCCCGACGGGCAAATAGCCTGTCTGCCGGGATGGAAGGGAGCGTACTGCCAAGAACGTAAGCATCAGCCACGACACCCTATTCCCCCCCCCCCCCCCCTTTTTTTAAAGTCTACGCTGCATGATGTAAATGAAGGCGTGTAATTTAAGACACGCTGGTGGATAAAGTCAAAATAACGTCTAAATGACCTGTTACATCATCACAGGTGCGGGCTTTTTTTTGGGGGGGGGGGGGGGGGGGAGAGGAGTGATTAGAGTGAAATTTGACGACACACTTTCTCTGAGGGAGCGTGCGCTTTTAATCCCGGGCGGCGGTCGCCCGGCAGCGCGCGCCGGGGTTAATCGCGGCATTATCGCCCGCCACGCGTCACTAAATTGTGGGCTCTATTGTTGGAGCGGTGTAGGGCAGCAGCTGCAAACGGGACTCGCGCTGCCCACCGACAACAATGGGACAGCTGTCCTGTTTTTTGTTTTTTTTTGTTTTTTTAAGAGAACAAGCAGCTGCTGCGCACTAAAACAGCCGTTTAACACGATAAAAAAAACCAATGCGCGCCGCCAGTGGCGCCGCGAAGCACGCGCGCCGATGAGTTACCGATGACACGTTCAGGTAGCGGGTATGAATTGGGTGACGAAAAAGTGTCTAGAAGCTTTTTTTTTTAAATGCAAAATGAGAAACCCAAACATCCGTGTTTTTTATTTCAGCAATCTGTCTCGGAGGGTGCAACGAGAGGAACGGAAACTGCACCTCACCTGGAGAGTGCAAGTGAGTGTTATTCAATAAATATAGATCCCTGTGTCTATTGGCATCAGGGATCCACGCACTGCTAAAATACAATAATGCTATAATTTACAATAAGGAAATAATACCGTCGTGCTTAATTACCTTTCTTAAAGCCAAACGCTGTATTTTAGGATAAAAAGATTACAGTGGATATGTCTTTTATTCGGTATCCTCTCTGTCGTAAGGCAGGACGTGAATGTTTATCTGTGCACGAGCCAACGGTCATGTTGTGCTGTTTCATGTATGTACAGATGCAGAGAAGGCTGGCAGGGACCTTTTTGTGATGTGTGTAAACTCCATCCATCCTGTAAACACGGTACCTGCAGAGAGCCGTGGCAGTGCACCTGCAAGGAGGGCTGGGGAGGCATCTTTTGTGACCAAGGTGTGTGTGTAACTGTGTCTTTGTACTCTCTAAATAAAAAATGAAAACAAAAATACATGCATCAAATGCGGGGTGGGGCCTCTCTTTTACACTTTCACCTCATTTGTTGTTGCAGATTTGAACTACTGTACCCATCACAAACCCTGCGCCAACGGCGCCACGTGCATGAACACCGGCCAGGGCAGTTACTCCTGCACCTGCATGCCTGGCTTCAGCGGGCTTAACTGCGACTTGGAGGTTAGGGAGTGCGACAGCCAGCCCTGTCGCAACGGAGGCCACTGCCTGGTGAGTCCGGAAGTCTCTCTGCCTCCTTTCCCACAACACAGGCTTTCCTGTTTTTGTTTTCGGCCTCACTCTATCTGCTCGTCCAGGAGGATGCTATCGATTGTCAAGTCAGTGGATGACCCAGTTCACAGAGTGTGTACTGTAAATAGAATTCAAACTAAGGATAATAGGGTTCGTCGGGGCAGTCGCGAACAGGATGCGATAAAGAAAACATCTGACAGGGAGCTTTTTGATAAACCTCACGTCTTTTTCTTTTCTTTCTTTCTCCTCTGCAGGACTCTAAGAACGGCTACAGGTGCGCGTGTCCACGCGGCTTCGAGGGGACGCGCTGTGAACACAGGACGCTGACCTGCGCCGACACGCCCTGCTTTCACGGCGGCAAGTGCAGGGAGCACGACAACGGGAACACTTACGTGTGCGAGTGTCCGCCCGGCTACACCGGGCTCAACTGCGAGAGGAAAGTGGATAAATGTACCTCACTGCAATGCACCAACGGTAAGACCTCACCCCCCCCCCCCCTCCGTACACCTGAGTAGTAAACGAGGGAAAGCTTTCACAAACGTTTGTTTGTTTGTTTGTTTTTGTCGCGCGTAGGCGGCCACTGCGTGACCCACGGCGCCCTGCGGCTGTGCAGCTGCCGCTCGGGCTTCGCGGGCCCCCGCTGCGAGGTCAACGTGGACGAGTGCGCCCGGGGGCCCTGCGCCAACGGCTCCACCTGCGTGGACGGCATCAACGACTACACCTGCGCCTGCCCGCCGGGCCGCACGGGACGCCACTGCGAGAGGCCCGCCGACCGCTGCGCGTCCCGGCCCTGCCTGAACGGCGGCACCTGCACCACCACCACCGGCGGGGGCAGGCCCGTCTGCGCCTGCCCCGCCGGCTACGCCGGCCCCCGGTGCGAGTCCGGCGGACTCGCGGCGCCGTCGCCCAGCGCCGAGAGTCCCGGCGCAGGCTGGGAGCCGGAGCGCAGGTTGAGCCTGGCGGCCGTCTGCCTGGGCGCGGGCCTGGTGGCGGCCGTGGCGCTCCTCTGCGTGGCGGGGGCGCTGATGCGGCACGTCGGCAAGCAGAGGAGGAGGAGGGAGGAGGAGGAGGAGCGGGACTCGGAGACCATGAACAACCTCTCCAAGGTGGACTTCCAGAGGGAGAACCTCATCTCCACTCTGGAGCTCAAGAACACCAATAAGAAGGTGGAGTGCGAGGTGGCGTGTCCCAGGGAAAAGTCGAATCACAAATACATCAACCACTACCAGCTGGACTATAAGGGCTCCCCCGGGTACAAGGACGACATGTCCCTTTTGGACAAAGATGAAAACTGTGAAAAGACAATAGAAGAAAAAAAGCATTTGAGTCGAATGTATAGGTAAGGGATTCAATGACTTTAGCCGTTCCCCGTGTGGTGGGTTTCACTGTTTTTTTTTAAATTAACCGTAAAGAAGAGGATCAGAAGGTTGCGTCTGAAACTAACGTGGTGTGTCTCTCCCACCCCCCCCCCCCCCCCCCCTGCAGAGAAAGGCCAGAGTGTAGAATATCAACGATATGTTCTTCCAGTGATTCCATGTACCAGTCTGTCTTTGTGGCAGAGGAGAAAAACGAATGCATCATTGCAACCGAGGTAAGAGGCTTTTCACAATAAGTCTATTTCCTTTTTCTCTTTTTTTTTTTTTTTCATCTTGAACCAAAACCACATTTCAATCGTTTCTTCCCATCTGCTTCTTTTTTTTCCCCCCCAGGTGTAATAAAACGGAAATCAACATCATCATCCACTGTCGACTTTGGATTTCTTGTGGACTGTTTACAAGTGTGGAGGGACGGGGACTTATTTAAATGGGAGTTGCTGCTTTGAAAACTTGACGACAGAAAAAAAAAAAAGAAAAACCAGATGAACTGAAGCCACTGATCTCCGTGGAGAATGTAAAGACCGTAAAGACATCTTACTTGTGGATGCTCCTTCGGCTGTTTTGGACACAACGTGTCGATCGGAGGACTCTCTTCTCTCCACCTTTTTATTGCAGTAATCAGCAATCAAACAAATCAATTTGCTGCCAACGAACCTGTTACGAACCGGGGTTAGCGAGCCTTTTTTTTTTCTTTCCATTTTTATTTGTTTGTTTGTGGCCTGCTATGCAAACAAAAGAATCAGCATTGAGCTTAATCAGAAAGGGACAAAAACTACTGAAAACGGTTCATTTGTGAAGGATTAAGGGTTTTAGAAAAATTTGTTAATCGTTTTTTTTTTTATATGAAGAATGTATGCAGCCTTGATCACAAAGCCTTATATATATATATATATATATATATATGTGTGTGTGTGTGTGTGTGTGTGTGTGTGTGTGTGTGTGTTTAAAACCTTGTGCCCTGCCTTATCTCGAGTCCTTTGCAAAGCAACATGTTCATATGACAGATGTGATGGATGTGATCAAATGATGCTACAGCGCCGCGCAGGGAGACTCGGACTCGGCCTCGTTTTGACCTTTTATGCAAAGAAAATACACGAATCGACTATCGCACCAAGGACGCCTTCAGAGGGAATTACTAAACCATTAATGTTATTTTGTAAGATTAGTATTTCATTAGTAATTTAAGCACTGACTTTCTCCTTCTGTGTTTTATAAGATTATTTTGTATATACTGTATATTTATACGTTGAGATTAGAAGTATGGATTGTACATCTGTTTTCAAGTTGATGCCCCGGGGGAAAAAAAAAAAGGTGAATTTATTTTTAAAGCGTGGTGGGTGTTTTATTTGTATTATTTTTTTGTTATAAAAAGAAACAATGAACACATTTCTGGCGCACGGCTTGTCTTTGTTGGCCTCCGATGGCCCGGTGTACATAGAGTACCAATGGAGATCCTAATTTTAAGCGTTGAGATCCGTGCCAGCTGCCGTCGAGGTGGCGTCGTCTCGCCCAAACACAGAACTATTCGGCCTCGTGGCGTTTCTGATGGTTGTGCACGACGTCTGTAACTGTGTGATGTGAAATCACTGTTTTTGCGAGCAGGAAAGGATTTGGGCTACCCCCCCCCAAAAACGTAAAATAGACATTTTGAGAAGAAACACCTGTTAATGAAAATTAAAGAGTCCCTGAGGCCTTTCCGCAGCGAGCGACTGCTTCTCCAAGCTGCCTTTCGCATTTTTGTTGAACGTCGCCGGACAACAACAAAGCGCAACTGTAGAGGATCTTCAGCTGGTGATGATCAGTTGATCTGAGCCCCCTGAATGCATCCACCCAATGAGCTCAGGACGTACACGACAACCCCTGGTGTTCAGGGGTCATGTGATCTCTGTCACTAACTCACAATGCTTTTTTTAATGAATGGAATTGATGGAACAAAACAAGCTTGTCCGATGTGAAAGGAAAGAAGATCAAATCACTTTTATGTCACAAGAACCAAAATAACAAAAATATTTACGCATTTTTCATTTAGCTCAAAGGTTTATGTTGTTGTGTTGCTGTTGTTGTTTTTTTACATCTACTGTAAATTCTGCATAAAGTATGGCTTTTCTTCAATTGATAGGACAGCGCTGGTGTTTGGAGCTAATTTTTTTACCCTGATTGGTTAATCTGTTATCCGAGCCCCGCCCCTTCGACAATTCAATTGGTCGAAACCATCTCTCCC
Organism: Pungitius pungitius; assembly: GCF_949316345.1. NCBI lineage: Eukaryota > Metazoa > Chordata > Actinopteri > Perciformes > Gasterosteidae > Pungitius > Pungitius pungitius. The sequence goes on from NC_084913.1 coordinate 3,987,121, forward strand.
TCTGATTAAACAACACGGTGAGCTTGTTCAATTTCTTAATTGGATTTATTTTCATCCAGCTCCTACAGCCGACCCTCTACTTTAAAAAGGTCTGGAACAAGCTGTTCTATTTTTTTCTCCTTGCAATCTACGATCAACTATGATTGCATTAGCGCATTTTGATTTACTGCCCCGTCCTTTGGAGTTCTAACCATAAAGATTCGAGTTGATCAATAAAGACCCTTAGCGCCGTGGTTAGGGCTCTTTGGAGACGTGCAGAGGGAATATGGAACCCTAGGGTACCCGAGTAAGAGGATGCTCTTTCACAGAGAGAGGAGCAACACGACTGTCTGTTATTTAATGCACCGGCATTGAATATACAGGGAAACAATGTAAAATAACAGCATTATCCAACGACATCAAATTGCAAGGTACAGTAAAGATGCGCCCTATTGTATTTGAACCCCACATCAGTGTCCTGAGTCCTGAGGTCACTTTGCTCTCCAGGAAAAGATGTCGGACACTGATTAGGGGGAACACACACAATACTGCAGTGGAGGTCGAGGTCATGTCCTGAGGATGCCCATTATGACCCAGAATAGTGGTCACACACAACCCCAAAAAACCTTCTTCCTACTGATGCTTTTTTTGGAGCTGCCACCTGCGTGCTAAAGTGTGCCCACCCTGAACCCTGACCCCTGACCTCTGGCCTGCTGACGGTCGCCCTGGAAGTGTGTTAAAGGCTCACTAATGGAGTGCATCCGCTTCAGAAGCCTCGCCCTCTCGCACTGGGAGGTCAGGCCCCTGTCTCTGCCGAGGGTCGCCTCGCAGTAAACAACACCGGAGGGGGGGGGGGTGTTTTTCCCCAATGGGTGTCGTGTGTTGCCATGCAGACTTTCACAAACTACCCAACGAGGAGCTTCCCAACCTGCACGTGTTCAGTGGTCCGTAGAGGTGAAAACAGGGGAAGGAAAGGTCGAAAATAACCAGTTGCCCTTTGTGTTGTTTTCTCTGCGCTCGGATCAAAAGGCCGGATCTGACTTGTGTCCTGGGCGTGAGACGATGCTCACCTTTCGTCCGTTTCGGAGTCATCCATCACTGCGCTGTAACAAACGCCGTCCTTTAATCCAGTCGGCGGCAGGTTGATGTGAAAACTGTTTCTTCTCGATTCAAAGAGAACATGACTCACACCCGCTGGGTCTTTTAATCCAATCTGTCCGGGCGCAGGACCAGGGGGACTGAACCAGGCCTCCTGCTTCATTAGCCCGCTCCCCCCCCCCCCCCCCCCCCCCCCTTAATCTCTTTCATGCTGGAACCCAGCGCCAGCTCGTTGCGCCCCACCGAGGGGTTTCAGGCCCTCAGAGAGGTTGGCGTCATCTGCGAACGCGAACTTTTTCGTCAGCACCAACTTAGAAACACGAGTGTGTTGAAATGGTACTCGGTGATCTGTTAGACCAGGCCGTTTATGGAGGGGGGGGGGGGGGGAGAAGGTGCGCAACGTGTTTCCATCTCAGTATGAAAGTGCAGGCCGGCTTCACTCTTGAGTCCATGGCGGCAAACCGGCGCGTGGTCACTTCACGCCGAACAAACCGCGCGTGGTATTCTTTTATTCTTTTGTATCGTGGGGGGGGGGGGGGGATGTCACGGTGACATTTGCCCTCGCTTTCTTTCCCTGTTTGTTCATTCTTCATTTTCTGAATGAGTCCGTTTATTCAATGTACTCCAGAATAAGAGAGCAAAGACACACTGACCTCGTTGTGGAGTGCAGAAAAGGGGGAGGGGCTTGTTTTGGTAAAGACAGAACATTGTGTTCACATAGAAGCCCGTGCTGAGGAATGATTGGCCGGTAGGGGTTTGCTATATTTACTTACCTTTCTCTCTGGATGTCAACGCATGCCATAAATAAAAAAAGGATTGCATAATATTTCCCCTCGAAGGGCCACACCAGCACAGCTAAAGCATTTCAACAGCTGCTAAATTGGGAAACCGAGGGAACTACGAGGACCTCGTGAAACTCTCTGTGTGCAATATTTAAATGTGGTTTGAGTCTTCCTTTCCTTGAATACTGGTTAATGAATTGAAGATGGAATCCAAGCTATAAACGCTATGATTAATGAGAAAGGCAGTGATTCGCTTCATCAAATCAACTGGAAGAATTTCATTTTATTGCAGCTGCAGTTAACCTTTGAGCCACGTGAGGGAGACCCCGGATGATCGTATATGATATATAAGTAAAAGGCATACATTCTGTTTTGTCCCCCCCCCCCCTCCCCCCCAACAGCCAACAGTTGTGATTATTTAAACATAATCGTCTCTTCCGAATGGCTTGTTTACCCTTTTAAAATTGTTAAAAAATAATATGACGATGAGACCGTTTGGGCAGCAAGGATGTGGGCGAATTCATTTGTGCACAAAAGGGAGAGCGGGGAACAGAGGGGGGAGAGAAAGGGCCCAAAGTGGGGCGTGATGCCGATGAGGGACGAGGCTCCAGCCCCCCCTGTCGGCAGACACAAACTATTCTGAAGTTTGATCATTTTTACCCTAAACTGCACTATGATTAAAGCTTTTTTTTCTTTTTTTTTAAATGACCTTGTGAGCTTAAGCACTTTCTAATTGAGCTCTCGACATTTCCCTCCTCGGGGCGGCCCAAGCGAGCCCAAGCTCTCAGGTGCTCTGACTCACTTTCTCAGCCCCGAATCAAAAGACCCCCCCCCCCCTGAGATTTCCTGCCATTTTCCTCTGGAGTGTTTTCTCTCAAAGAGCAGGAAAGGACAGCTCTGTTTCCCACACGCTCACGGGGGGGTGGGGGGGGCCGCGAAATCAATGCCGCTCCGCGGTGTCACACGTGGTCGCGCTGACCGACGTGACGTTTCTTTCCTCCTCTCTTCAGTCCGAGTCCAACGCTTTCTTAAGGGGGCCCGCGATGAACGAGTGAACGATGCTTCGTGTTTGTTTGGAATGTTTCGTCCCTTTGAAACGGTCGCGTTCTCATGTTAATCAGCGATGGCGGCGCGGCTTCTGCAATCGGGCTCTGCGAGGACGCGCGCTGCTGCGCGGGACTGATGTGGAGCCAACTGTAGACTAGAAAAGAAGGAGAAAACACAGATGCTTCAAAGGCCAAAGGGTGAGACCCCTGCTGATGTTGTTATCGGTTCCCTGGAATGCTTCACATCAAACGTTCAGACGTGTTGAGGGACTGATGGGAGTTTGCATTTGTACGTGGATCATCGTAACTTCCAAAGGAGAAAGCACCGCTAAACTAAACCTCACATCTCGAAAATGTTCTCCATAAGATGCAGCTTTCACTTCCAAATGTGTGAAATCACAGTCAGGTATTAAACCCTAGAGAGTGGGAACACTCAGCTGCTCCGGTACGATGGGTCTGAAGGCCACTTGTTTGGAAGCAGGGCGGCTGTGTGTCTCCCCCCCCCCCCCCCACTATGATGCTCTCTGGAGGGTAAAGCAGGATTAGTCCGCCGCTGCCGGACTCCCGCCGGGGGTTTAATGGAGCAGGAGTAACCACACCGACGGGTCCAAAACACTTAGGCTTTAACTTAGAAATTGGGACATGCTGACTTACCGTAAGCTGATTCAGATCAAATGATTTAAAACAAAACAAAACGTGGTCATGATAGTGATTCAGATTAACTGCAAATGCACTGATCCAATGGAGAGAAAAAAAAAAAAAAAAAGGCCAGGCACGTACATCCTCATTCACACCATTGCAATGATTTACAGAAGTGATTTATGCTTTCCTGCAGCAGCTGGCTGCAAGTCAAGAACGCAAACCACGGGTGTCAGCTTAGAGGTGGGGGGGCGAGGGGGAGCGGGGGGGGGGGGGGGGGGGGGTCCACACAGGTCTGAATTCCCATGAACCACTTGGTGCAGTGAGCATAAGGTGCTGGGATTTTAGCTGCTAGCGAACTAGCTCCATTTTGAGCATTCTCGTTAGCATCTCCTACCACCGATGCCCCCCCCCCCACCCCGTGGTCGGGGGCCCCCTTGTCGTGGCTCTCTGTGTACTCCCACTGCTGTCCTGCTACAATGATAGATGTCCTTCCACGTCGTCCACTTGAACAGTACGGCAACGATGATGTCAAATACGTGCTCCGCCAGGGTCCCAGCCGTGACCCCCCCCCTCCTCCTGCTGTAATCCTCACCACTTAAGAGCCTACATATCTACTTAAAGAGACATTATGCAGTAAACGCTCGGTGTCAGCCACTTGTTTTGTGTCTACCGTGTGCCACGCTGACCTCCGGCTCAGTGAGGGGGCAACATAATCCCTTAACACCTACATGGCAGATTTCTGGTTGTCAGAATCGATCCTCGGCCGGAATTGGAAGTAGTTACTGCCGTTATTGCTCATCAACAACCAGAGCAGTAGTTCAGGGCAGACACCACTGGCGATTTGAGTTGATCTTTTTCTTGCAATAATTCAGGAATCAGTGGACGTGAGAGGAAGGGATTTTCTTTTTCAGGCGGGCTGTGTGTGAGCTGGGGAGAGGAATGGGGAGGGGGGGGGGGCTCTCTAATCTGCACACATTGAGAGGCACTTTTCTAAGCAGATTACCTTCATAAATCTATGTCACGATGCGTTTCTGCATGTCTAGTCATGTAGAGGGAGACGGAGCGTGAGAATGCGCAACCAAAACATGTTTATGGTAACACACACACACAGAGTCAAGGGGGGGGGGGGGGGACACACCTCTGCATCGGCAGCGTTGAGCGGCGGCTGGCTGGTTGATCGGTGCAGATGATGAAAGTGGCCGCTGCAGGAAAGAGCATCTTTGGGATGTGGAGATATTTAAAGACCGTTTCCTGTGTTTGACATTTACCTTGGCTGAAGGAACACACGCATTGTGACTCACAGCTGCCAGAGGTGCAGCATGGGAGCTGAGCTGACAATTTGACGTGTGTTGGAGGGGGGGAACCAGATGTTGTCCTCTGACTGTGGGGAATAAAGTCTTTCACTCACCGCACAGGTGGTGGGAATAGGGAGGTTGAGGGGCTGAGGGGGAGGGGGGGGGGGGGGGAGAAAGGGAGCAAAGAACGAGTGAACAAGGAACGACGGCAAACAGGAAGCAGAGACCTTACAACACAATGCACGCGGAGCTTCCTGCAGGCTCAGACAGATAAGGAACAACACATTGTTTAAAGCGCCGATCTCTACTCTTACAGTTATTCTGCACTGCACCACTGAAAATGAGCATTAAGCGTTTTTGATGGATGCAGCTCTAATGTCTCCAAGCCATACAACTGCAGAAATGAATGCCACCCATGCAAATAGAGTAAGACGTTGTGTATTCATTATAAACCATGCTATTAATAGAATTTTGACAATTATAACCTGCTTAATGCGGTTCGAGGGGCAGAGAGGGGGATTACTGCGTGGTGATGACCTGAAGGCATCATCACCCCGCTCATTCATTATCTTCATGAACACAATCATCATCTGTACAACGGCGGACCAGAAGCAGTTCCGTGCAAAAGACGGCAGTGCAACTAACAAAATAATGTCAAACAATGTATAGACATTCACCAACAAGTAGCCGCATTAGGATCTACGTCAGCAATAAGTGCAATTTCAGCTTGGACGTACCATTTCTTATTTTGCACCTAATGGTATGATCCAAATTACTTTTGATTTAGGCATTATTATGTAATGATATGTGAACCACGTGTGAATGTTTGAGTTTGTGTTTGAGTAGGAATGTCCTTTGGGTTTACTGACGAACCCGGTCACCCCGAAAAGGGACAGGATGAAAAATGACCAGTGAGGTTTGTGCCATAAGATGCAGCTGGTGAAAGTCTAACAATGCCCCCCTCAGCTGTACCCTTCACCTCTTTCACACGTGAGAATGAAGCCGCCTTCACAAAATTCAATTTGTGGATTTAAAAAAACAAACATATTAAACAATACACCAATTCTGGGGGGGGGGAAACAAACTGTGGTCCCAAAGTTAGTGAGGTGTAAAATGGCACAGAAAGTTCTTATAGTTGTGCCAACAATAATTGAGTGAATTAAGAAATGTAGTTTTGAGATTGATAAGAATTCCCTTTCCCACTGCCAGACCAGAAACACACTATGAATCGAGAAAATAATAAAAAAAAAAATAATGTGTCGGCTCACCCATGAAATCTCAAAAAGTTGTATTGTGTAAAGAAGAACTGACGGCCTAAATCCATTTCCGAGGCAACACCCTCCTCTAGGGATCAGCAATAGTATTACACTCAATTATTAACTACTAAAGAAGCCCACATTGATGAGTGACATGCAAATATAAACGCAGCTCAAGCTTTTAAAATCAGGTGAATCTGATTTGGGGGGGTCAGTGAGTCAAAGAGAGTGGATTGTTTTTGGACGCAGCCGGTTTGGGGGAGCCGCATAACATATTGTGCACTCTTCTCAAGTGTGAATTAATTAAAACAATTAATGATCATCAGCAGCCTGCATTGACATTCATTGAAATGTGACAATCGTTATGCAAGGCTCCATCTCAGTCTGCTCTGTCCTGACATTCTTGTTTTATTTGAGGGTTAAAGGTTTGTAATAAATGCACTAAACAAGTGTGTGTTTTGTTTTTAGTGGCCTTAACGTTCAAATTGGGAGTCATGCAGTCTGCATAGGAAGGAAGCCTGCTGTTCTGAAGAAACGGAGGGAAAACACAAAGCTCATTTGGGACGAATGGTCACCTGCTGATACTTTGAAGCGCTGCTTTACAAGACAAAAGCCATTTAAAACCATCCTCTGTTAGAAAGCTTATGCTCCCAATTGTTTAACACAATGGCTTTTAAACCACTTGGAAATGCCTTTGCTAAAATGACTGAAGGGGCATATCTACCCACTGTGATTGTGGTATTAAAGAAACTAAAGCACGATTCATTCAAACGTGTTGCTATTACAACTTGGACCAAGATGTTATTCATTTTATTCATACATGTGTATATATATATATATTGCTCGAGGTCATATATATATATATATATATATATATTTGTGGTTGTGCTACTTCCTTTCACGTTGTAACCACTTTATTAACTGTGCTTGCACATCTACACGAGAGGCCCTGTGTAGGACTGCGTTTCCCGTCATGCACCGCGCCCTCCCCTGACCCTGTGACTGAAAATAATCTGATCAGCTGATCTGACCTGGCAACAAAATAACGCAGCTAGAGAAATCTGCTGGGGAGGGGGGGGGGTCCGAAGAACAAAACAATGACACCGCTCGGAAGGATTTAAATGCAGTAACACTTTTCAAAGACTTTTAAATGGAATAGCGCGGATTTCACTCCCGTTTCAAAGTAAAAGAGTCCGCTGATATCCGAGCTCCTGACATCGACTGGTTGTTGTATTTTTGTTATGTTGTCACAGCGCAGTTGACTTGCGGCTAGCTGATTGTTTTCTACGTACATGAAGTGTCGGAGCTCGCTGGCCCGATAATTACATTCGTTTCGTTTAGTCAACACTGTCCATCGAAACCAGCTGGTCGTAAACTAAGTGTTGTCCCAGTGATCCAGCCGAGCTATTGTGGGTCCGTTTGCTAGCTAGCCTGTTTGTTAGCATCAACAATTGCACATTCATTCTTCAGGGAGAGAGTTCATTGTCTCGGTCAGTACTGTACAACGTGTCACACTACCTTTTTTTAAAAATGTTTTTATTTAAAGTTGTGTAGGCTATCCTTAGATTTTTAACGTATTTGATGCTAAGCTAAATGCTACCTTTGGCTCCGAGCTAAAAACATATCTGGTGTAACTCAAGGAGTCAGCTGCTCCTGGCTCATTGCCTCACCGTTTGTTGCACTAAATAACATTATTAATAACGTTATTAATTCCATTGTGAGTGTTTGAAATCCATGCTGCAGAAACCAGTTTGATTAATAGTATTATTGTTGATTGTTGTTATTTGTTAGTCAGTGGATCAGCTGTGACCATGCAATAGGTTGATCTTATTGTTGTTGTATGCTGTACAATTTGCATTGACTGGAATTAGAAATAGCTGGTGCTGTCGTAAAGGCTGTTTAGAGTAAGGACTGCTCTGTGTTCAAGTTTTCCGCGTAAGAGACAATGAGTGGTCATGGCTCGTCTTCAGAAAAGGGAGTCAATACCAGCCTAGTATGTCAGGAGAGTTATGCCTGCGGGGGCTCTGAGGAGGCTGCGTTTGAGTGTGCCGAATGCAAAAGGTTGCAGTGTGTCCGCTGTGAGCTCGAGCTGCACAGTCAGGAGCGTCTGAGGCACCACGCGCGGGTTCAAATAGGACCCGGACATGTCCCTTACTGTGACAGCTGCAAAGGAGGCAACGGAGACGGCAGCAAACGCCACAGGTCGGCGGTTCGCTGCCCGAACTGCAAGGTCAACCTGTGCCAAGACTGCCAGAAACGCACCCACAGTGGAGGAAACAAGAAGAAACACCAGCTCATATCTTACCCCCCGCCACCCAAAGCGGCCGAGGTCAACTCTGCCCAGGCGTCTGCTGCGCCTGCCGCTGCCGCCCCGCCTGCCGCTGCCGCCCCGCCCGCCGCTGCCGCCCCGCCAGCTGCCGCCCCGCCCGCCGCACAAGTACCCGATGGCACCAAATCTCATAGTGCGAAACTCCTGGAGAAGATTTCCAGTTTCCTCTTGGTCGATGAGAACGAGGAAATGCAGGTGAGTTGTTCAGCACTCTTGCCCCGTGTAGCAACAGAATTAAAAAAGGCCGAAATAAATATACCAATGTTCTTGTTTCCCCTCCCCGGAAGATAAAAGAGGAAGCCGCGTTTGTAAAGAGCCTCGGCTGTAGCCCCGACCAGCTGCTGAAGGTGGTGTCCATCTTCGGCAACACGGGAGAAGGCAAATCTCACACCCTGAACCACGCCTTCTTCATGGGCCGAGAGGTATTCAAAACGTCCCCCGCTCAGGAGTCCTGCACGGTGGGTGTGTGGGCGGCGCTCGACCCCTTCCGTAAAGTGGTGGTCATCGACACGGAGGGGCTGCTCGGGAACAGCTCCAAACAGGGCCAGAGGACCCGCCTCCTGCTCAAGGTCCTCGCCATCTCCGACCTCATCATCTACCGCACCCACGCCGACCGGCTGCACGACGACCTCTTCAAGTTCCTCGGGGACGCCTCGGACGCCTACCTGAAGCACTTCACCAAGGAGCTGAAAGCCACGACGGCTCGCTGCGGGCTGGACGTCCCTCTGTCCACGCTGGGCCCCGCCGTGGTCATCTTCCACGAAACCGTCCACACTAAGCTGCTCGGTTCAGGTAGAGATGTCCAAACGCTTTCCAACTTTTGGTGAAATGTGGGAAGGTCACACGCGTAGTGTGTCGCAAAGTCGAAAACGTCACCTGTTTATACTTTAGTTTAGGCAACTAAAACATAAAGAAACACGTTTTATCCCACACATCGTAACTGTTTCAATGGAGATTCGTGTTGTGCATCTGGTGCGCTCTGACCGCGTTGTCGCGTTGCAGAAAAGTCCTCCGACTCCGTGGACCGGCTGCTGTCGGAGCGCTTCAAGAAGCTTTCCCGTTTCCCGGAGGCCTTCAGCTCCGTTCAGTACTGGGGCACGCAGACCCTCACCCCCCCGACCGACTTCCGCGGCCTGCAGAATAAGCTGGAGCAGCTCCTGGACAACAACGCCACCCGTTCCCCGCGCACCCCGGTGGTCGTCTTCAAAGCCCTGCAGGTGGAGATGAACACAGGCGGAGCGTCACGCCGGCTGGTTGTTGTTGTTGTTGTTGTTGTTGTGAAGCCCGAATCCCGATCAAGATGAAATGCATTATTCTGTTTGTGTCCTGCACCGCCCCACAGGCCCTGAGTGAGCGCTTCAATGGAGAAATCACGGGCGAGCTCGTGGCTCACAGCTGCTTCTTTCCCGACGAGTACTTCACCTGCTCCTGTCTCTGCCTCAGCTGTGGGTCAGTACCTTCTTCCCTGTGAAAACAAAGGGCTCACCGCTGTAACCCCCCCCCCCCCCCCCCTCCCCTCAATCTCTCGCCCTTCTGATTGTCAAACGTTGTGGTGTCCCACCTTTGTACCAGATCTGGCTGCAAGAACAGCATGAACCACTTGGAAGAAGGCGTGTGCCACGAGGCAAAGCGCCGTTGCCGTTATTCTCTCCAGTACGACAATCGCATTTACACCTGTAAAGTAAGTACAGTTGCTCAGCGATATCACTGAATTATTCTCTCTCTGTAGTCCGTTGCACGGCTGCTAAGCATGAAGTTGCTGTGTCCCTTTAGGCCTGCTATGAAGGGGGTAAGGAAGTGCTGGTTGTCCCCAAGACCTCCGCCTCCTCCGACTCTCCGTGGCTGGGCCTCGCCAAGTACGCCTGGTCCGGGTGAGTGGCAGCCGGACGACCCCCCCCCCCCCCCCCCCCAGGGCCGGGCGTCACCCACGGAGACCTGTACGTTTACGTGTCTGTTTGTATGTTAAGGTACGTCATCGAGTGCCCCAACTGCGGGGTGATCTACCGGAGCCGGCAGTACTGGTACGGGAACCAGGACCCCGTGGACACGGTCGTCCGCACTGAGATCCAGCACCTGTGGCCCGGGGTAAAAACCCGACCGGAAGCGATTCTAATCCGATCACGCGGGACCCCGGAGTCCACATTTATCGAGGCGCGTGTCCTGTTTTTCCCCGCAGTCGCAGGGCTTCTTGAAGGACAACGGCAACGCGGCTCAGCGCCTCCTGGACGGAGTCAACCTGGTGGCCCAGTCCGTGTCGGAGCTCGGCGTCAAGCCCGCCAAGGCCGTCACCTCCTGGCTGACGGACCAGATCGCCCCCGCCTACTGGAAACCCAACTCCCTCATCTCGGTGAGTGACGCGCAGCTCCCCCCTCCCCCCCCCTCCCGCTGCCACCCGCCGCCACCAGCCGAGTCAACACTTTAGTGTCCAGAGGCTATGTTTACTGCCTGCGGTGATCTTTGCCTATTTACGCAAGGTCTGCAGGTCAGAAGATAAAAGCCAGATGGACTGCAGGTCTCGGTCAATAAAAGCTGCTGTTGTTATTGTGTGTTTTTTTTTTTCTTCTTCTTTTTCTCTTATACAAGGTGTGCCATAAGTGTCACACAGTCTTCCAGGACAACGACACCAAGCATCACTGCCGCGCCTGCGGCGAGGGCTTCTGCGACCGCTGCTCCTCCAGAGCCGCGCCCGTCCCCGAGCGGGGCTGGGGCCTCGCCCCCGTGCGGGTCTGCGACGGCTGCTTCGAGCAGAGAGCGTCGCACGCCGGTACGCCCCCCCCCCCCCCCCCCCCCCGGGGGCCTCTCTAGAACGTCGCTTTTGTCACGTTGCCCGTCTCCCGACGTTTGACTCGAGCAAAGATGTTTTTCCTCCGTGCAGAGCCGCTGGAGGAGGAGCCAGAGGAGGAGGAGGGTGGGACCCTGGCCAGGAAGGTCGGGGAGGCCGTCACCAACACTTTCGGGGTCGTGGTCACCGCGATTGACATCCCACTTGGTGAGTGTTGGCCAAAATAAAAATAAAAAAAACCTAAAGAGGATTGTTGTTACGAACACCGGATGCCCCCCCGGTGGCCTAATAGTGACTCATACAACTACTGAAAGCTCACAGTCCAAACAGCTCACTGCGACATTGTGTATTATTTATAAAACGGGTAGATAAAATCCGGGGTTCTAATTGGTTGAGAGCGAGTCATTATTCAGCGATAATGTAGAGTTGCCGTTCGCGTTGAGCCGTCAGCCGACATTTTAGCTTTTAGCTCGGTGGCGATTGCCGGAAATCCCACAAATGATCGTTTATGAGGCGGTGTGAGCTTTCGCAACCGGACGATTAGGAATGAGACGGTGCGGGACCCGATGCTGTTTACGTACGGGGACTATTTTTCCTCTAGACTGGTGAAATGGCTACGACTATTTTGTGCTGAAAGGCAGCTATTTACTTAGTATTTATCATTTCGCTGGTAACCGTAATATGAAATCAATAAGGTGCTTGAGGCAGTACTTTGTCTTCAATAATGTAACAGTTCGAGGGTTTGCCTAACAACACCCCCGAACTTTTACATCATTGGACGATAAAGTACAGCCTCTTGTACCTTATTGCTTAAGTAGACTCATTTGAGGGTCTGATACTGCATTTGTGTGTAACTCATTCCTGCCAATAAAAGGTTCAACACACAAGACACGGAACGGAAGCTTAATCTGCCATTTACTATCTCTCGGGGAAATGTCAGCGGCTCCATTTAGAAGTGCTCTGCTACCTAATCCTGGCTAGTCTTAGTACGAATGCGAGAGAGATGCCGTGTTTAAACTCACGTTTGCTGTATATTATAACATTATAAACGTATAGAGTTTTCTTTATGTTACGTTACACTGATAATTTGTTTTACGATGAGAAAAAAGGTTGCAAGTCATAAAGACCTTATCTTTTTAAAACATATCTTAGTAGTATATATTTCATGATTATTATATGCTCACAAGGCTCCTAAATGTCCTAAAAGACCTTGACTGGTGGTCATATATGAATGAGAGTTACTATATATAACTTGATATTTTGCTGAAAGGTTCTGCTGATCCATCATAACTCCAAATATACCTCGGAGAAAAGTCTGCTCCAATCACAGTAAAGTACCTACTTCCGAACCCACATCTTAATTCCAGGTTTCCATGGATACCCAAACCAAGACGGCTGAGGTTATGGTGCACTTCAAACAGTAGTCAAGAAAAACCAGCACGGCCCCTAATGATTGAAACACTCTGCACAGGCTGGTATTTTAATTGCAGTACCTGAATGCACCCCTCAATTAAAAGGAAGAACTCAACATTTGGGGAAATTTACGTTTCAGGGGGGCGGCTATGTGCTGGACAGCTGGGTTTTCTTGGCCGGGAGCAGTTGCCAGGCAACGAACGGGGATTTCAGGAAGTCATTGCTTCCGGCAAAGAAAATGTCCAGGACATAACCCCCCCGGCAGAACCACATCTCGCCTCTCTAGCACTGCTTTTTGTACGGATTTGACAAACCAGAAACAACGTCAGTCACTTAGCTTTGAACATTGGCAGCCTGACATTCAGGTATATTCAGTATTTATATTCAGTAAATACAATGTTGGTCTACAGTTTCCTTTGGAAGGAATTAGGCTTCTGTGCCGGCCTTCATGCTAAGCTAAGCTAACACACACAACAGGGTTGTCGATATGTCCAAATATGTCCCGCCGCCCCTTCAAATGTCAGCAATATAGCGTCTAGAGTGACCCCCCTGCAAATGTAAAAGTGTCACCTAATACTGTATGTGTATGTGGGTGTACTCATGTTACGTGCTGCTTGCCCCCCCCCACCACGCAGGCCTAGTGAAAGATGCCGCTCGTCCCGCCTACTGGGTTCCCGACCAGGACATCCTGTCCTGCCACAACTGCCAGCGCGAGTTCACTGCCAAGCTGTCCAAGCACCACTGCCGCGCCTGCGGCCAGGGAGTGTGCGACGACTGCTCCCCGGAGCGCCGCGCGGTCCCGTCTCGGGGCTGGGACCACCCCGTGCGCGTCTGCACCGGCTGCAACCAGAAGCCCGGGGACCTTTAACAGGGAAGGGCCCTTCCTTCCTCGGAGCATCGGAGAGAACCGACCCCGGCCCGACCCACTCGGCCTGCAGCCGAGTTCTGTGGTGAAGGGAGCGTTCAGGCAAACCGATAGCATGCTTAGCAGAGCTCCCGTGGCCTTTCGTAGAACAGCCGGAACTTGTGAGTTACTTGACTGAGTGGGAAGCCACGCAGTTCCACTCTGATCCATTCGGAGTGGACATTTGGATTCCTTATTCTAATTTTCCGTTAAATAAAGCTGTCGAGCTTATTTTTCTACCATGAGAAAATATATATATATATAAAAAAAAATGTATCATTTAAAAAGTATTAGTTAGTTGAGAACCCTGTTGGGTTGGTGTTATTAGTTGTTTCTCTGATGTCGCACGTGTAATGGCGAGGAGATATTTTATACCCGTGCAGGTGTATCTGCAGGTTCCATTGCATGCTGTATTGCAACATTATAGTTTTTGCACTAAGCCTTTTTCAGCTGTTATAGGCTGTTGCTCACCGTGGCCAAAATCCAGAGATTCGGACGATCGACCAGTCCGCCTCTAGCCGAGCTGAAAATCTGCCACATTGGGACTAGATTGTGGAGATCTGGTGTGCCAAATATCATTCAGGTCACTATGGCTGTGCTGGTATAATGTTTAGATTGTATCATGTAATGTTGTGGATGTATGAAAACACAGAACTATGTTAAGGAGTGTAAATTTGAAACGCTAATATGTATTGAAGATGTTAAAACACCACTCTGGCATCTCTGAGAGAACCTCGCTGTCTCCATGTTACACCATCCATGTCTTTCATGCTCAAATTTGATTTCTTGACACCTTGATTTTCATTGTTTTTTTCTAGATATTTAAATTAGTTTCTTGTGTGTTTATTGGTTTGCAGAAAGGGGGAAAAGATACAGATTTGTATTTCAAACCGGCTTTACATGTTACACGCCTCTAGGCACAGACTAACAGGAGGACATATGTTAGTCGCGTTCTAGCTCTTCGCAGCTTGTTTTTCTGTTACTTCACCTCCGTTATTGACAATGTATGTGTTTTGTTTTCTGGTTTTCATGTGACATTAATTAATGTACGGATATTTATATCTTTGTAGCGACTGAATGCAAACCACTCTTTCTCGCCTTTATAGTTTTTGTCCATTTCTCTTTGAGGATTAATTACACAGAAAAAAAAATGGCACTCGGTTGGAGTAATTAAATGATTTTAGTGACAAAGCTTTACATGTGGATATCATACAAAGCACAAGGTGATGCCTTTAACACATGCTTGTATTTGGGTGTTAAAATTAGAAAGAAAAGGGGTCTTTGTCAATTGTAAGCTTTGTAGATGAAGTGAAATCTCCCTTTGCTCCTGGCTTTGACATTTTTGGTTTTGATGTCTGATAAAAAAAATGTTTTGTCTGCCTTTTCTGAAAATAGATTTATCTTTCTGAATGTTGCATCTCTCACTCACACACACGCAAAAAAAAGAACATTTGTTGTTTCAGACATCCACTTTATCTTGTAAAGTCCAGTTCTTTTTTTTTTCCTGATCATGTTGGATGCGCTCATCAAGTTGGAAACATTGATACAATATAAATAATGATGTGTGATGGAAGATTTGCCTAAGATTAAAGTTGTATCAGCTCCCATTAGTCATAAAAGAATCTGCTGTTGCCTCTTTGTCTTGTGTGTGTGTGTGTGTTTAAAAATGTCTGTGTTGAACCACTTACTGTGCTCTATGTGGGAGGAATAGACCGTGTGCACAAGTATGTATTGTGAGCCTCGCTTCCAAACTCCTTTCCAACACTGCCGCCTCACATCAAGTGAGGGCAAAAGTACTTGCTTGGTGCTTATTGATGACGATAAATGATTCAGAATTATTTTAATAAATAATTGAACAGAAGCTTCCATGTTGCTCCTCTGTGCCTCTCGCGCTGTGTGTGTGTTCAGTGCGCCACGAGGAAATTGATACGGGATACTTACCCAAGCTCCAGCGAGGGGCTCTTTAAAAGTGCTGTTATTCAGTTGTGTACAATGCAAATAGAAGGGAAAACCCTTTAAAATAATTTTGACAGTTTACCCCGTGAGGCCACGCCCCATCTGTGTATGCTGCAGATCTATTGGTCCACGATTTCACCCCGAGCTCCCATTGGTCGAATCCCGTAGGTTTCCCTCAGAACTGCAAGACGCCGATATTGCGTTACATTGTAGCAAAATGGCGGCTGTCATTCAGAATCCACTAAAAGCGTAAGTAATAAAAGACATTTAGGTGATTGTGAACAACTACTTTGTTGCCAACTTGTACATTAAAACTGGCGGTTCGTGCATGTGTTTTTCAGCCGTGTGCATTTTACCGATTAGGCTGTCCAAATTCATTTGGGTGTACTTCTTGCATGGCAAAGTAGCCTCGCATAGTTCTTTTATTCCACACCGTTTCAACATTTAGTCGGAAACACGTACGTTCGGCCGGCTTTTAGGAATGCACCAGAGGAGCCTTTCCTTCCGTGCGGCTTCAACGCAACACAGTGTCGTCCTTCCTGGGCTGTACATTTATCTGAAAACTGTCGACAACGTGCCTTTTACCCCTGCACCGAATCATTAAAAGCCGATTTTCTTCGTGCTGGGTTGGGCATAGAGGGTGGGTGTAGGTAGGTAGGTAGGTAGGTGGTGGTGGTGGTGGGGGGGATATAATCGGACATTCCGAAAGTCGTTTTTTTTTTTAGTTGGTGTGAACCGTCGACATGTCAACTTTGGCTCCTCGGAGCGCAGACGTGGTCCCGACCCCGCTGAAGCCGGGGAGGAGGCATTTTGTATTCGCAGCGCTGGCTGCCGAAAATCGACCCCAAAGTGACAGCGATGTGCGCGTGCCGGTGGAAACGGCTCGTCACTGCGTGCTCCAACAGCTCGCGCTTTTAGCCGCTTTTTACCCCGCAACTTCAAAAGAAAAGCTCCACCTTTTTCTCTCCCATTTCTCCCCCCCCCCTTTGTTCCGCCGTATTGTTTGACCAGTTCCACCTCGTTAGCGCCTTACTGTAAGTTAGCCTCCTTTTATTTATTTTTATTTTTTTCTTCTCCCCCCCCCCCACGTTTGCGCTCGTAATTTGTTGGCGTTTTGTTGACGCGCGCACATTCTGTCGGGACGTGACTCGCAGCACTCCGGCCCGTATCGACGCGTTATCGCGATCCGTGGGGCGAGGAGGGAGGAGGGGGGGGGGGGGGGGGGGGGCGCTGGGCGCGTGGGACCGCTCCGCTGTGCCTTTAAGTGGAGGAGTGCTAGAGATTAGCTTGGAACCGGGATCCCGGGCCCATCTGTCATGAGAGATGCTCCGACCGGGAGGACGTGTTGGGCACGAGCCGGGCGAACCGTCTGCTCCTCCGCAGAGGTACCCCCCCCCCCCACACACTCCCACCCCGCGGCTCGAGGAGCGGACCGTGCACGCTGTTGCCATTGTTGTTGGGACATTGTCACTGTGCCCACAGGGAAACCTGCGGGATGTTGTTGTTCATTTCCAAACCTATGCGTTGGCATTGGACGTTTTTGCAGATGGTAGTTCTGCACACAACCAATTGGAAGGATAGTAACTCATAATCATTTAACCCAACTGTTCATTGTCTGCAGCAAGACGACAACCCCCCCCCCCCCTCCTTCTCCTCCTCCTCCTCCCCCCCAGCTGCACACTATTGATGCTCTCTGCTAAATGCAAAATGTATATCTTTTTTGTTGTTGTTGCATTAGTTGCATGCACTTTCATTGTGAGTTGCACCGTTCCAATCGCACCTCAACAGCTCCATGAAGCACTTGAAGGTGGAGTGGCCCCACGTGACTGGCAGATGAGCAGGATTATTAATTGAAAAGCACATTTCCATTATTACCTTGTTGGGGTATTTCCCACTCTCTTGTGTCCCGACGAGCTTTTGTGCGTGCCTACTGTCTCTCATCTCCGAGGCGCTTTGGCATCTCGTGATGCGGAACGTCTCTCCTCGCCATAAACTGTGCTTAATGAAGGGCTTCGATGGGCTATAATTAGCCTCCGTCTCCGGTTTCTGACTTCATTTCACACGTTTTTTTTTTCAGATTATAATTTGTCACACTTGACACTAATTGGATGTCGCTGCCGTGGACCACTTTGACCCCCTTTTTTTTCTTCTTTTTTTTTCGTATTAAGGTGATTCACTTCAGGGAAATGAAACCCTGGTTTGACTTTGTTGCAGAGGGCCGGATGAAGCTGCGCCGCGCAGGCCCGTGCACGCCTGCGTGGGGTCTGTCCCTCCCTGTGAGGACGGTAATCTCCACAATCTGCTGATTTAAAATGGAGTCTGGAATATTTGATTAAAATTCACAAAGCCCCCCCCCCCCCCCCCCCCCCATTAACATTTCAGCCACAGCTGGACACGGCGCCCTCCTTCCCCACTCGTCACTGGCTGCTCATGGCGTGGAGGTGTTTCGGTTTCATGCCCGCCCTCAGCCCGCACCGTGTTGTGTCTGGTACTCAGCGGTTGATGAAGTCGCTGTGTAGGGCCCCCCCAACCCCCCCCCCTTTTCTTTTCCTGTGGTGGCTCTAGCTTCCTGTGAAGGAGCCGAGCACCTGCAGATTTGAGACACCTCCCGGGGAGACCTGAAAAGACCCGAAGTTTGTGTTATTTTCATTCTCGCCGGGTTGGTCCGATCTCGGGAGAGGGGGAGGGGGAGGGGGGGGGGTCACGGTCGCTTCTGTGAGCTACGCAGTAGAAGTAAATGTCTGTCGTCAGGAATGCAAATTGGATGTTGACACCCGCTCGAATTA